>NW_028093939.1:0-869 GCF_014824575.4 Sturnira hondurensis | reverse complement strand
AAGAAGTAGAACTGAGGATGGCATTGGCTGGGGGACCTGGCAAGTGCCCAGTTGTCTGCAGACCAGCTGCTCCTGTCATCTGGGGAAGGGCCATGACAAGTTCAGGAGCCAGCTCAAGGTGGAGCCAGGACTCTCTCATATGCCCCCCAAGTCTTCCTCCTCCCACAGTGGCCTGGAGCCACATCCAGCGATTCCAGGATGCCAGGCCCCATCAGCAGGGTAGCTCAAGAAACACAAAGAACAAGCAGACAAGGCCAGGCAGGAGCAGGGTGGGTGCTTGCCTTCCAAAGAGCTGGAAGTGAAGGGCTTGGGATCCAGGAGCCTGGGGCTAGCAGCAGGCATGACCATGGCAGAAAGGAAGCCAGCCTGGTCCCTGGTCTTGGATGGGTTCCTTAGGGACCAGTGCCCACTGGCTAATATGACCTGCCCAGGATGTCCTGCAGGACCTCCTTTAGAGGGGTGCTGGCGGAAGGCAGGAAGGAGGATCCTTGGGAGAGGTGTGGAGGGTACCTCAGCCATGGAGAGGGGTTAACGGGGCCCCCGAGGCCCAGGATCCAGGCCTTCAGGAATTCTCTGAAGGATCCATGCACACTTTCCAGCCTGTCAGCTTGAAGGTGGTGAGCCCAGCCAAAAGGAATGTCCCTCCTGAGGCCCTGCGACAGTCTTCACAGGAGGGCAGAAGGTACTGGAATCGGGACCAAGATGACAATTTCTGAAGCCAAGGCTGAATGTGAGCCGCCTGCGAGGGCCATGCTGGTGAGGGGACATAGCCTGGAGTACAGGACACAAGGCGGCTGGGATATGGATGCTCAGGAGTTGGGAAAGCAAGAGGCAGTGATGGGGTCTCATGTCTGCACAGCCTGCCTCAA
>NW_028093938.1:0-23967 GCF_014824575.4 Sturnira hondurensis | reverse complement strand
ACAAGTATCCAAACAGGAGATGATCAGCCTATACCTGACCAGAGTGTCTGGGCCCTCATGACTCAGCTTCCCCAAGAGAAAAAGCAAACACTTAGGGAAAGGTGGTCAGATTCCAGGAATTGAAAAACCACCTGAATGCTAAGTGTTCAAAATGGATGACAGTGGTAATGACACCATTTTGACGTCCAGACAGATGAGTGTGATCGTGGTGGAGGTAAGGGACTTTACCCAAGGCCTGGGATGTTCAGAAATACATCAGCTGTTCAGTGCTACCAAGAATTTTCCAAGGCAACTTTCAGGATGGATAAGAGTGGCCACCACTGCAGACATTACCCAGATGCAGCCTGCAAGCATGTCCTGCCAGCCCTGAATCCTATTGCCCTTTAGTTTTAGCATCTCAACATCTGCATCAAGGTCAGGGCCGAGGTGCAGAACCATGGTGGGGAGCTCATTGTCTCAGGGGTAGGCAGCACCATGTCCTTCATCTGGACAACCAAGAGCCTGATGAACACCGTGGCAGGTGGTGAAGGTATCCTATGTGGCCTCCACCAAATCCCAGAGGTCTTGGAGTATGGCTTTCTCCAACCTACCTCCACCAAATACCATAGGTCTTACAGTATGGCTTTGTCCAACCTGCCAGCTGTATTATGGAAGATGAAGCCACCTGACAAAACACCTTGGTGAAGACAGAGAAACAGAACAAGATTCATGGCAAGATTAAAAGGACAACTCCAAAGATCCAGGTGGAGCCCGTGTAAGTCCTCCGCTAATTCAGAAACATGGACAGCATCCAAGGCTGCACTAACTGCCTGCCCCCATTAATCTGGGACCTGAAATCAATCACTGTTCTTCACTAGAAAGTTTTGGCAGAAGAGAACACTGAAGTCAGATTGCACAAATTTTTAAACCTGGCACAGTAGGGAATTTTTCAAGGGCACAGTTGTGTTTAGCTCAATTACAAATACTCTCAGAATTCAGGAGAATAATTGTTGGTGTATTTTTAATAAGCTTAAATAAAAATATGATAACCAAACAGAATTTCACATTCAGTTGTAAACAATCCTCCTGGCCAACTGTGATGCTCATTGTTTTAGTGTGGCATAGGGTTTGACCAATGGGGAGAGCTGACTCACTCCGGGTTCAGGGAGGGGCCTTTCACTATCCCTTCCGCTTGTAATTTTGGCTGATATTCAATGACCAGACTGAGTCAAAGGAAGCAAAATCGGTATTGCAGGAAGTTGTCCCCAGAGGAAGAGTGTCCCTAGAAGCAGTTCTGAGAAGGAGAAACTACATGAAACTCAGTAAAACATAATCTATCATGAAGAAGACTGATTACCTTCAATGACAGAACAAGAATTTCAATGTGTGGGTACAATTACTAATGAACACTCCACTACAAGACATATCAGCCAAGTTATCTTTGTTCTGGTGGCTATGTTGTGATGCCATAGTCAGAACATGCCATTTACCCTCTCTGCAGCCTCAAACACAGATACAACATTGGTCTTCCTTCTAATACCTGCAGTGTTTCCTGCCTGGGTTTACAACAGAGCCAGAGAGAAGAGTGTTTGCTTAGGCAGTAATTGAGACCTTACCTTATTTGTGACTAAAAAGTGATTACTATAGTGACAAAGTATGCTTTTACTGTCTCCTCTGAATTTTATGAACTTGAATGTTTTTTACACTAACTTTTCCTAATAAAGTCCACCTTGAGTGCAAAAAAAATGTTCACAAGATTGTACTATTTGTTGAGGTAAAACATATCGATTAAAGACTTAGAAGGGGAAGTGGACAGTGCTTCTGGAATCCACTCCATATGCTTAACTTGTTAAACCCAGTCTGCTTTCTGGCCTTAGCCTAATTGGCACACAACACAAATGTCACCATACACACATACACTTACATGCCACTGCTGATGAGACCCTCTGGCCAGGGAGTCAGGCACAAAACTACTCTAATAGGAACATTAAGGTTTATGTTTCCAGGTCACTGCCATTCCCTCACAAGCTTTTGGGGAAATTTCCCAGAAACTACCTGAGAAGTGGTATTGCAACAGAGTGAAAAGTGAAGCAAATCCGTGAATGCACCTGTCTTCCACTGAGCCAGACATTAAGAGACTTGGGCAGATCTAAAGAGTGTTACTCTCCCCACTGAGAATAAACATCTTTGAATAAAGACCAAAAGGCCCTGACCAGTGTGACTCAGATGGTTGGGCACCATCCTGTGAATCAAAAGGTCACTGGTTGGACTCCTGGTCAGGGCACATGGTTGTGTACAGGCTCAGTCCCAGCCGGGACACAGTCACCTCCAACCATCTATGTTTCTCTCTTACACTGATGTTTCTCTCTGTTTCTTTCTCTCTCCCTTCCCCTCTCTAAGAAAATAAATAAAATCATTTTTCAAAAAAGACGAAAAAACCGAGGGAATTTGAGGAGAGAATAAAACAGGATTGAGGTTTTGCTGCACACCTCAGCTGCAATCAAAAATAACTACTTCAAGCCCTGGCTGGCATAGCTCAGTGGATTGAGCACAGGCCTGTGAACCAGAGGATCACGGTTCGATTCCCAGTCAGGGCACATGCCGGGGTTGCAGGCCAGTTCCCTGCAGGCCATCTTCCAGCAGGGGATGCACAAAAGGCAACCATACATTGATGTCTCTCTCCCTCTCTCCTTCCCCTCTAAAGATAAATAAATAAATAAAAATTTTTTAAAAAATAATAACTACTTCAAATACGTAATTCAGTGTATTTTGGAAAACATACCGCTCAGATTCAGGACCAAGTGGGCAATCTATTCAATTTGTTGCGTGCATTCCTCTGAGTTTCCAATCTTCCTTTTTCTCCAGAACACCCCTATCATCATCTCACTACATTTCTCCTTGCATTGCATTAAAAAACAGTGCCTTATCATTCTGACATTTGGGTGCAGTGCAGAGGCCAGCAGAGGGGACATGCTGCAGGATGTGCTGGGGACTGAGGGTGGGGCAGTGGCAGTGCCCCCAGGGATGTGGACAATGAAGGGTGCCCTCTCTGTGGAGAACTGAGAAATTATCATTTCTCAGTTAATAAAATGGAAATAATTTCCATTTCTCAGCTCTCCCTCTCTGTGGAGAACTGAGAAATTATCATTCCTCAGATAATAAATTGGAAATAATTCCCCCGCTTTTGATTATCACCATGGTCCAGTGTTCTCAACAGTATCACCAATGACACAGTCCTCTGTGATGGACACTCTGAACTACTGTTGCCTTGACCTGGAGCCCGAAGCTCCCACACAACTGTCCAGGACACATCCTGACCTCAAGGGTTTGTTGGGACCCAGGCTTTTCCCACTGGGAGTGGCTGCAGCATCTCTCAGGCCCTTAGAGCTTACAATGGGAAGACATTGCAACGCCAGACATTGGGAAAGGTCAAAGTCATGGAGACGTTGAAAGATCCCTCAGTGGTCTCCAGTCATTGGGGAGAGAGAGGGAAAAGAGGCAGAGCACAGGGACTGGAGGGCAGGAAAGCTCTCTGCACTGGAAGAGTGGGTATGCATCATTGTATACTTCACCAAAGACGTGGAATGTACAACACAAGTGCGAATGATAATGGTCCACAGGCGATACTGATGTGTCTGTAGTGGCTCTTCAGTTGTGACACACGTTTCTGTCTGGTGAGGCTGTAGATGTGGGGCAGGAAGGTTGTGCATTGTCATGAGTGGGATGCATGTGGGAAGTTTGCACTTGCTGCTCAATGTCTCTCTGAACCTAAACTGCTCTAAAACATTGTCTATTAAAAAAGGACAGTAGGATACTGTAAAAAACATTCTCTTCACACAACGAAAAAATCTATATAAAAACATTTGAGTCCTAGCCAATGTGTCTCAGAGGGTTGGAGGGACAACAGATAAACACAAAGGTTGCATGTTTGATTCCTGGTCAGGGCACATACACGTTGCAGACAATTGATGTTGTTTTCTCCCGTTCCAGTTTTTCATCCTTTCTCTTCCCCTGCCACCCAGTCTCTCTAAATTCCATGAGCATGTCATCAAGTGAGGATTTTTCCAAAGTGAATTGATGTGGGATCATGGACATGGGCAACGCAGTGGCAATTGCTGGGGGGAGGTGGGTGTAAGGGGACTAAAATGTAATGGGAAAAAATACAATAAAGTTTAAATTAACTGGCAAATTAAACCTTTAAGATAATCTACTAAAAACAACTATTTGAACTGATAAGAATTTCTAACATGAGCTGAACCCATGCACAGAAGAGAACAAGTGACTCCTCTCCTGTAGCTCAGCTGTTCCCATCACACGACGTCGTGGGAAAAGCGGGACTGTGGCAACAGGAACAGAGCCAGCAGCATAACACTGAAATGGACCTGCACAATTGCATGGTGTGTTCAGGAAAAATCCTGAAACTTCACTCACAGAGCCACACACCTTGACTTCCAAGAAAATATTTACTGTTTTACAGGTGTCCATTTTTCTCAAATAATTCTACAGATTCAATGCTGCCCCCACCAGAGTCCTAGCAGGACAGGTGTGCTTTGTTTTGAATTCTTAAGTGTGGTCTGCATGAGCCAAAAATTAGAATGTTTGCATTTCTTTTTTAGTGGGAAGAAGGCTGAGTTTGGGCCTAGACTAGTGGATTCAAGGTCTGCTCTGGGACAATCTATCCATGGGTCTTCAGCTGGTGCTGACCCTCCTAGACCCACTTTCCTCATCTGTAAAGAAAGGGTGATGATATCTTAGTGCTGATTTCAAACAACTTGTGTTGGGATGAATGGATCAATAGAGGAAACACGCTGCACACAGTGTCTGCGGGTCAGTGTCAGCTCTTACACTTACATCAGGGAGGAACAAGTGTAAAGACTAAGTCACACAGAATAAATCACCTCATTCCCAAGTCAAACAGTAGATTGGGTCTAACCTATTCTGACAAGAGGAGTGTTTGTTTCTCCTAAGTGCTACCAGAGTGTGCTTCTGAATTTGGCTCTGGCCTCACTGAGATTTCTGTCATTTAAGGTAAGATCACTACTTTTCATTCACTGCATTTACTATTTCATGGTCATCTCTGAGTCACTGTTACTGGGACATTAAAACCCTAATTAGAGATATTGGAACTCAGGGTAGAGGAGGGTGGTGGGTGAGAATGGGTGTTACTTACCCAGGGCATGCAGGGTCTTCAAATTCTGTCCTCAGCAGGATGTGCAGGCACACATGTCCTTCAGATTTCAGAATGACATCCCAGTAATAGCCTAGGATTTTCATCTTCAAACTGGCAAACACACACCAGGGGGGTGAAAAGTTCTAAGAAACAGGGAGATCACTGTGTCTTCCTCCCCCCAGCTGGTCAGGGGGCATTCTCTGTCCCAGACCCAAGGTGCCAGGAGGGGAACTGAGAGAGGTGAGAGAGGTGACTCAGACAAAGCAGGGCCACATCCTCTCTTAATCCTGAAAGTTGACATTTATTTTGATTTTTAACAACCTCTCACAAAGAATGCTATCACTGGGATTATTGGTGCCCCTTAATCTGTGTGACTCTCCCTGCAAGTGGCAACTGGCCTGTTTTCTTGTTCCCACCGTGAACTACAGGCAGTGGGGATTGATGGACATGGGTGCATTTCACAGGAATAAAGTGAAGCAGGAGATGTTGAGACAGGACCTCAGCCCTCCTCCCTTTGCTAGTCCTCAGAGTCCTGTGCAAAGAAATTCATGAACACCTTCCTGCTCACACCACTACAGGTCCCTCTTCCTTCCCAGGCTATATCCTCAACCAGAATGACCCCTGACCTTTCTTTGGACAATTCAGCTCCCTCCAGGGCTGACTCACCAGGCAAAACCCAAACAGGGCATTAGGCAAACAATACTTTTACGTTCCACAAAAATGTTATATGTTCTTCAAAAATGTTAACCCAAAGTGAGTATATTAATAATGAATGTGCACCAATGAAACTTGTGGGGTCTATTTTTAAATAATATTTTGTTGATTATGCTATCACAGGTGTCCCATTGTTCCTTTTCCCCCTTTGTCCTCCTCTGCCTGGTACCCTATTTCCTTCATCATTTCCCCCACCTTAGTTCATGTCCATGAGCCATACGTATAACTTCTTTGGTTTCTCCGTGTCTTATGCTATTCTTACCACATTGTTGAATCCAAATCTTTTGGAACTCTCTGAGCTTCCTGGACTTGTATGTCTATTTCCTTCACCAGATTGGGAAAATTTTCTTTCTTTATTTTTTCAAATAAGTTTTAATTTTCTTGTTTCTTCTCTTCTGCTTCTGGCATCCCTATAATTTGGATGTTGGCACATTTGAAGATGTCCCAGAGTCTTGTGTTCTTTCCTCATTTTTTTTTGAATTCTTGTTTCTTCATTCTATTTTGGTTGAATGTTTCCTCCTTGCTTTTGTTCCAAATGATTGAATGAGTCCCAGTTTCTTTCCCTTCACTGTGAATTCCCTGTATATTTTTCTTTACTTTCTTTGTATAGCCTTCACTTCTTCCTTTATTTGGGGGCTGTACTCAATCCTGTCTGTGAACATCTTCATTACTAGTGTTTTGGACTCTGCATGTAATAGGTGCTATCTCCTAGTCACTTAGTTCTATTCCTAGTGTTTTGGTGGGTTCTTTAATTGGGCCCATATTTCTTTTTTAAGTATATTTTATTGATTATGCTATTACAGTTTTCCCAATTTTCCCCTTTATCTCTTCTCTGCCATGTACCCCACAGCTCTCCAGCATCCCCCTCTTAGTTCATGTCCATGAGTTCTACACAACAGACTTCTGTGACTTCTCTCTTCCCTATACCTTTCTTAGCCTCTTCTCATCTATTTTATGCCTATCAATTATGGTTCTTATTCCTTATACCTTCCCCCTCATTCTTCCCCTCCTCATCCCCACCAAAAACCCTTCAGGTCACATGCATTTCTCTGATTCTGTTCCTATTTCACTTGTATGCTTAGTTTTTGTTCTTTTACGTTCAGTTGTTAGCATCTGTGAGTTTGTTGTCATTTTAGTGTTCATGGGATTTTATCTTTTGGGGCCTATATTTCTTTCTCTAGGCACACCTATTATGTTGTAATGGGTAGAGCCCTAGGTATTCTCCATGGTGGGGCAACCCACATGGCTGCATTGTGGAGCTGTATGTGGAGGAGTGGACAGAGAGGAAACAATGCCATTTGCTAGGCTCTCGACACTCTTTCAAAAGACTGGCAATTTCTCCCAGTGCCACAGCCCCCACAGGTATCAACAGCCAGAGGTTCTGAAGGTTTATTTTGCCCTCTGTGGAACTCTGGGTTGTGTGATCTGTCTCACTTCCCAATTGTTCCCCCAGTTTATCTGTAGGCCAGTGTAGCATTGACTGGTCCACCAGTGGCCACGATGCCATGGGTCCTCAGTGCCCCATCTGCTTCCCTCTGTTGCTCCCAGCAGTCTAGTTGACTGTTGCTTCTTTATCTCCTTGGTTGTTGGACTTCCATTCAGTTCGATTTTCTGATAGTTCTGCTTGATTTTTGTTTCTAAATTGGTTATTTCCTTATTCTGGTGTGTGAGGAGGTGAAGCATAGCTCCCTATGACTCCATCTTGGCCAGAACACTTATTTTTCTTTATATCAATGCATTAAAAAGAGGCTGAAAGTACCTAAGACTCAGTAGGTCATAATAAGGACCATCCTCCCACTTCTCCACAGCACCTCTGTGTTGGTGTCAATATTAGGCCCAGACACAAGGACCATGTTTCTACACCCACACCTCACATTTTAACATTTTGCTTATCACACCCCCTACACACACTTATTTATTAGGGTCTCATGGTTCCTGCTGAGTCTTGGTGCTTTGCACGCACATGCAGAAGTTGGCCTTTGCTCACTGATTGATCTGGTCCACTTGGAGAGGAGTCCACATATCTGCACTTGGAGTGGACGTGTGGAGGGAGCAACTAAAGGTCTGTGATGGGGAGTCAGAAGGAGAAGTATGACCGCAGTCCCTGAAATGGCCATGCTCTCATCAGTGTGGTCACTGGCTTGGAAAGGAGAAGAGGCCTCAGGACCCCGAGCAATGGCAGCTTCAATGATCCCCTGAGCAAGAGTGCAGAACCGGAGGTCAGCCCCTGGATCACGTGGCCAGGGAATACCCCCCAACTCCTCAGATTGGGCTCCTGGACCACGTTGGCTCCACCTGTTTCAGGACACATCCAAGCTGCCCCAGTGCAGTTATGGGGAGGTTTATGTGTTCATGTGTTTCCCAGGGGCTTCTCTTGTCTCATGATGTAGTTGGGGAGGACGGTCAGAGGGCATTTGGCTGCATTTCTGGGAAAAGTCTCTGTGAATCATGTGGATTGTGCCAGCACACCAGCGATGGCCAGAGGACAAAGCTGATTGAATTATTGGGATTAATGTTGGAGATGGGAGCAGGGAAGAACCAGTGCGAGAGTGTCTGTTCCAAGTGGTGGGGTGTGGACCCCAGATGGGGGTGTTGACTCCCAAGAACCTGTCCAGTGTGAAATATGTCAGATCCACACCTTTGAAAATGCACCAAACTGGGAGGGAGCAAAGCAGGTGAAAACAGCCCAAAAGAACCAGGGAATGAAATTTTTGTAGAAGGGATTAAGGTAATGTGAGTGAGATAGTAAGGTGTGAAAACGTCTTTGAGGCATAAGTGGCCCAATAAACCCCCCTGACTGACATCCCCTGGGAAGCTCTCCAGTAACCAGTGGAGGCAGGCTCAGAGGGGGCACACTTCAGGGCATAAGAGAGGAAAATACATGAGCCACCACTTGGCAAAGAGGGGCCATCACAGATGCCTGACTGTCCCAGGAGGGAGCTCAGTGTAGAACACAAGTGTTCAACCTGGACATTCTAGCAAGGGTCGGTGCCTTGTCAAGAGGAGGAGATGACCTTTGTTCAGTGTTTAGGGGAAAGTTTATCCATAGGGGTTCANGCACACTTCAGGGCATAAGAGGGGAAAATACATGAGCCACCACTTGGCAAAGAGGGGCCATCACAGATGCCTGACTGTCCCAGGAGGGAGCTCAGTGTAGAACACAAGTGTTCAACCTGGACATTCTAGCAAGGGTCGGTGCCTTGTCAAGAGGAGGAGATGACCTTTGTTCACTGTTTAGGAGAAAGTTTATCCATAGGGGTTCACCTGTGAGGTGAGACTTTTCTCTTAGGGGTATGAATTGAGGGTGAGGATCTTCATCATCATTGGGTGGAGGTTTCACGCACATAGATGGTGAGGGTCTTTGTCAGCACTGCCTGGAGAACTAGGGTCTAGGACAGAGAAAGCCCAGAGGGGAGCCCGGCCATGGTAAACAGGCACAGGGTCAACTCAGGGCCACCATAAACCTGGAAACCTGAGAAGGCCACCATCACTACAATCTGAGAACCTGAAAGTACCCAGATGGACCTGGGGGGCAGGGAATGAAGAGGACAGTCACATGCCAGAGACAGGTTCAGTGTTGGGCTGTGTGGGACGAAGGACAGGACACCTTTCAGATTCTCAGCGTTTTGCCCTTGAGTTGTGAAAAGAATGATTATACACTGGTGGCTGTGTACACGCGTGTGTGTGAGAAACGCATGTGTGATGAGAGCCTCCCTAAAGCCTTCATTTTATTCAGCAACCAAGAAATAATGTTCGCTTTGCAGATTATTTATTTCAGTGAAAACTTATGTGAGGTTTCAACAGTTGTCTTACACTTGTAGATCCAAAGAAGAAGAAGGAAAGCTAAGCTGTGGCTTCTACCCGTGGACAGTCACTTTCTAGACAATCTCCAGGTCATGTGGAAGTTAGTACGGAGCACACCAAAAGCTACTGTATATTGTTTGCTGGGAAACAAAAACAGGCATTACTTACATCTCACTTGTTCTTACCAAGGTACATCTTGAGAAACAAACATGCGTCCTCATTTTTTTCCTGCATTGGTCCACACGCATTGACAGGAAGCTGGTGCTGGCAGTGTTACTTTAGTTTCGTCTCAGGTGACCATGAGTGATGCCTGAGGCTGCTGGTGCTGCCTGATCTTGGCCCCCCAGGGTTTGTTCCTTTGTGCAAGTTATCTGCATGTTTCCTCTCCTTTGAAATAATGTAGCCAACAATACACTGTGTTTCAGTTTTTAGTACCTCAGTCTAAAAATGAGGGAATGTGAAGTTCTGAGTTCCTGCAGGTTAGAAGAAGAGCCAACAGCCTCATTCCCCCCACCCAGCCCCTGAGGGCAAAAACATATTGCAGGTGTGTGTTCCTTGTTATTTGTCTAACTGAGGATTGAAAGAAAATACCCATCATCTTGAACTGAAGGGGCTGATAATTTTAAACGTTTTACTTACATTGCATACACATAGCAATGTTACTTTTTCACCACTTTCAATGCACAGCTAATCATGTGATGAACATGCAGTTAGCAGCACACCTGAACTCCAGGACCTTCTCTTTGTGCTGAGATGCAGCTGCAGACCCTCCCCACCTGCCAATTTTCTCCCAAGCTGCCCTGGAAACCACTCTCCAACCCCTATCTCTAAGAGTCTGGCTACTCAAGAAAATGTGACATTTGTCTCTTGGTGACTAGCTCATTTGTTTTTGAATAGTAACTCAAGGTTCATCCATACCACCCCCTGTGTCAGCAATTTCTTAGTGATGTGCACTTTCCTCTGTGTGCTGTGGGAGTACATCTAGGTGCTAACCCTGAAATGTTGCAAACCATATGTTATGGCACAGAATGAGCAGTATAAAACACTACACAACATCTGTCATATGTGGAAAGACTGCCACATGTGAAACCAGGGATTTCGGTTTTCAACTCTCCCACCACCCAGGGGGGAGTCACAACCATGGTTTCTATGTGTCACTCTTTGGCCTTTAATTCACAGTCAAGGAATCCAAGCACTGGTGCTAGCAACCCTAGGTTGCTGGACAGTGTACTGAGGGAGCTGTTAATAAGATGGAAGGAATCTTCCTGACAAGCATGACCAAAACATGAGTTGGTCACAAACTGAGTTGTCACAAACTGAGCCTGCATGTCCTGTCCCACAGATCAAAAGTAGTTAAAGAGACACTGAAATTACCTGCAGCTCTAGGACATTCTCCAGAGTTTCTCTGCTCTTATGGAGAAAGCATTCCTTCATGAATTCGAAGGCCTTTTCGGTTTCTTCACTTGGTGAGAAGTCTTGCACGCTACTCATGTATTCAGTCACACTCACGTCAGGATGAATGGTCATATTGACCACATCATTCATAAGATCACAGCCAATCCCTGGGAAGAAAGCAGTCAAATGCAGGCTCCGTGACAGAGTTGTGAGCTCCGTGTAGGGTCTGACTGTGAGTCTGTTTCCTTACCTCCCCACAGGAACACGTGATCAGAGAGGCCATGGGAAGGGTTTGAGTTCTTAGTTCTAGGAGACTCAAGTCAGGACCTGGGATTTTCTTTTAGTCTTAAAGCATCTACTTACTTGTCCTTTCTCGCACCCACTCCCTATCCACACGATGCTGACACTAGAGAAATGGGCTGCTCTGCACAGAGGGTGAGGAGCAGCAGCACTTGCACAGGGACCCTGAGCACAGCCCTCCTGCAAAGCCAGAAACCTTGCATGCTCACCCGCATAGCAGTACAGGGGCAGGGCAGTCAACATGAGGACTGTCACCAGCTTCATGGTTCAGGCAGCTGCTGTGGGCTGCTCACTCTGAGGTGACAGGACAAAGGAGCTCCAGTGGTGGTAAGTGTCCAGAATGCAGCCTTTTATACTGTTGGTGGCTAGTCTAATCCCTCACACCAAATGAGTCACAGAGAAGACCTGGCCCTTGGCCAGGAAAGGACTGGGAGAATCTCCCAGACCCAGCAGCCTAGCTTCTCTTCCTATAATCCAAGGGGACAGAGCTTTGAAAACCCTCAAAGGTCTCAGAACTGCAATAATGGTGAGGACATTAGATGAAGTTAACATCAAAGTGCTTGCAAAATAAGTTACTTGTGGTCGTAGTTATCTCTTCCCCCTTCCCAAATTTTTTCTCCCCTCCTCCCTTTTATTTCTTCTTCATCTTCAACTCTTCCTCCTTCTCCACCACCCTGCTCCCCTCTTTTTCTTCCCCTACCTTGTTACTCCTCTTGTTTCTCTTTTACCTCTTCAGAGTACAACAACACATTTCACATTCAGTCTGTGTTCCTCCTGATTCTGCTAACACCTAAGGTGGGTGCAATTCCCCACGTTGCCTCTAGAAGACAGACTTTCCCCACCCATAGAATGCGACCCAGATGCTTTTGCTTGGGAAATAGAAATAATTTCTCCTCTCCTTTCAAGGTTGTTTTCACAAAGACTTTCTCACTTAGATAGGTCAACTTCATAAAATTATTCATAAATTCATAATTAAGTTTAATGTTTTTTACTTCATTAAGATTTGGGGGGGACTTCTGCCAAGATGGAGGTGTAGGTTGAACACTATGCCTTCTCCCACAACCAAGTTTAAAGACAACAAAGTTTTAGTAAACAAAAATGCAGCCCAAATACAGAAAATTGACTATATGGAAGTCCGACAACAACTAACCTTTCAACCGGACCAGTAAGAACGGCAGAGCCAGTAGTGGAGCAGGGTCGGGCACGAAAGATCCCCCTACCCAGGCACCCAGGCGGCCATGGACAGATCCAAGAAGTGAGGTGGCGACAGGTGGACCCAGTGTGGGTGCATGGCGGCAGGCTGACCGCGGTCACACATTCGTACACAGATAAACCAGCATGGGAGCAAGCAGTGAGACAGACTGCACTGGCCCCAGAGGCAGGAAGCAGCAGAGGGGACCGCCCTTGCTCCTCTTTGACCCCGCTTCCACATACAGCATCACAAACCAGCCACTGAGTTGCCCCACCCTGGTGAACACCTAGGGCTCCACTCCTCATACTAACAGGCATGAACAGTCCAAAATATGGCCCAAGAACTCAAAGTCTCAGAGCCGGTAACTCAAAGTGACCAAGAAATAACGAACCTCTCGGATGCACAATTCAAGATACTGGTGCTCAAGATCAGGATGCTCACAGAACTGGTTGAGTTTAGTCACAAATTAGAGGAACAAATAAAGGCTAAACTAACTGAAATGAAGGGAAATGCACAGGAAACCAATAGTGATTGAAAGGAAACTGGGACTCAAATCAAGGGAGTGGACTAGAAGGGAGAAAAAAATGACCAAACAGAAAAATATGAAGTAACAAGAATTCAAAAAAAAATGAGGAGAGGCTTAGGAACTTCCAGGACATCTTTAAACATTCCAACATCCGAATTATAGGGGTACCAGAGGGGAAAGGAACAGCCATGTGTGGAAAACTTATTTGAACAAATAATAAAGGAGAACTTCCCCAGTCTGGCAAAGGAAATAGACTTCCTGGAAGTCCAGAAAGCTCAGAGAGTCCCAAAGAAGTTGGACCCAAGAAGGAACACACCAAAGCACATCATAATTACATTAGCCAAGACCAAAATGAAGGAGAGAATCCTACAAGCATCAAGGGATAAGGGGACAGTCACCTACAAAGCAGTTCCCATCATACTGTCAGCGGATTTCTCAAAAGAGACCTTACAAGCAAGAAGGGGCTGGAAAGAAGTATTCCAAGTCATGAAATCCAAAGACCTACAGCCAAGATTGCTCTATCCAGAAAAGCTTTCATTTAGAATGAAAGGACAGATAAAGTGCTTCTCAGATAAGGTCAAGTTCAAGGAGTTCATCATCACCAAGCCCTTATTATATGAAATGTTAAAGAGACTTATCTAAGAAAAAGGAGATAAAAAATATGAACACTGAAAGGACAGGAAACTCACAGTTATTAACAACCACACCTAAAACAAAAGTAAACTAAGAGGACAGCTAGATCAGGAGCAGAACCATAGAAATGAAGATCACACGGAGGGTTAGCAACAGGGGAGTGGGAGGAGGAGAGTGGGGAGAAGGTACAGAAAATAAGTAGCATAGATGGTAGGTAGAAAATAGGGGGAGGGCAAGAATATTAGGGGAAATATAGAATCTAAAGAACTTGAGATACATGGTCATAAACTAAAGGGGGAAATGGTGGGGGAGGGGGTGTGCAGGGTGGAGGGGAATAAAGGGGGGAATAGAACAACTTTAATGGCATAATCAATAAAATATATTTTAAAAAAGATTTTTGTTCCATTGATTCCAAGGACAATTAGAGATGTATGATTACAGATGCTGGGAGGGAGGGAGTGCTATACAGTGAGAGGGTTACAACCTGGCCCTTGCAGCTGTAGATTTGAACCTGCGATGCAATCCATAATTATGATGTGTTATGGGGGAAGTTACAGTGCTGGTTGTCTTGAGCTTCCTTTTCTTCATTTCTGAAGTGGGCACCCATGGTCCCATGCCTGGCTTTGTAAGGATGGCTGACATTTATGTGAAGAGTCTACCACAGGGCTGAAAACAGAGTAGTAGGACTAAATTGGAGGTTTCATTCTTCCCTTTGCCCATGCGCCCTTCCATCTATCCATCCATCCATCCATTCATGTATCCATCCATGCTCCCAACAACCATGAGCCTCCTAGGATAGGCCCCATGCCACATGTCACAGATTCCATTGTCAGAACAAGTCAATCAGGGTCTTGCACTTGTGCAGCTCACCTCTAACTGGAAGTAAAAAAATAAGACTGCAATTGGATAGGGGAGAAAGGGAAAGTGATTGTGTCAAGAGTAACAAAGCAACCACTAGGGCAGCATCCTGCAGGAGGTCCAGGCAGGCTGTTGGACTGGGACCTTTCAGCCAGCCTGTGAATGCTGTAACCCAGGGGGCCTTTGAGGACAAGTTGTCTGGGCAGAGGAAATAGCAAGTACACAGGACTTGAGTGCAGGTGGCACTTGGCCAGCTGTGGAAAGTGGGTGACATGTCCCTCTTGGATTCAGACAGGGACAGGACAGCCTCCCAGGACAGAAACACCACATCAGCCAAAGCAGGTACAATATGGAGGCACAAGAGGAACAAAGTTGGAGAGGAGTGAAGAGAATAGTAATGGGTGACAGAGCCTGAGAGATTCCTCAATGGTCAATTACCTCTAGATACATATTCTCTGTTGGGATTGTGGAGACATGTGTTTTCATCATTCTCCTGATCCAAAGTTGCCAAGAACAATATTGATTGAGAAAAAAGCTAGAAATAGAAAGAAAGTTATGTTCTTACATGTACACTTCTCCCCATTTGCTATTGGAGGCGACCTTCATTCCAAAAGCAAGCAAAAGACTTTCGTAAAACAAGGGAGCCTGACCTGTTGAAGAGGCCATGTGAGGGCTCTGCCCACTGCCCAAAAGTTATGGGCCTTCCCTGATGTGTGCTGCCACACTGGACCCTGTGCAGGTTTTGTGGTCAGCAAAAGCAATCCCAATTCAGGTGCAATGAAGTGTGTGTTTCTTCATCTCTGTGTTCTCTGCATAGCCCGCGATGATCAATTCTGGATGTGTCAAAGGACTTTAACTCCATTCACAAAACATGCATTTAAAAACAAGTGTTCTTAAGCAGAAATAGAAGAATTTAAAAGCTATGAGTGCTGGTATTGCTGGCCTGCTCTTTTCTCCTCTCAACGGTACTTTGATTCAGGTTCCCAAATTGAATTTAGAAATGGAGAAATAAGGTAGCCTTGTTTTCCAAGTTGGTATGACATTTACTGACCACCTGCTATGACAAACCCTGCTATAGAGAACTATTCTTATTTTACCCTCGATAGCTTGGGTCATGGGGCACAGATACATCTGCGGTAGGTAAGAATTTTACTGGGCCTCTTCTTCAGCTCATTGAAGACCTAAAATATACTTACACTAACAATTTGTGATCTGAGGTCTTGCCAGGCTCAATAAAAGTAATAACATGCAGTGAAAACCACTTTTCCTCAGTGATTTATGCATTGGCACCAAGCCAATGAAAGAGTTCTGAAGATCAGATTATACCTGACTTTTGTTCATTGCAAATAACTCCCAGTAATCAGCTCCACAGTCTTTGGGCACAAGATACCTCATGCTTTTCTTTTTCACTCATTCTGTAAAGTTGGTTTTGCCCCTCACTTCCAGGGCTGACATTAGCCTTCAGAATGGTTTTTGGAAGGAACCTCACTAATCTCCCAATTGAGCCACCTTCTAGAATTTGGGTGAGGTAGTTCTTTCCCAGGTGAGAAACATCAGGAGTGACCCTGGTCTTGGACACATCTTTATGGCAGTGAGGTGTTTACTGATCAAAGTTCCCTGGCCACTGCTAGAGCAGGTGCCTTTCAGGTCTCAGGCCAATGCTGCTCTGGAGCTGTCTCAATTGGTTCTCCTGGTACAATGGGAATTGTTCTGGGGTTGTCATGAAGCCAGAGTGAGTTACAGTGGACAAGCCCACACACAGGGGCTGAGCACAGGGCAGGAACTGCCTTCACACCAGCTGCCAGAGATTCACTTGTAACATTGAGGAAGTTGCTCTGAATTCCAAGGGAGGACCGCTCAGGCCACTGGAGACCCCTGAAACTTGCTGCTACTTTACATTTCCTACAAAACTAGAGATATTCTTGTTCCATAAGGAGGAAAATGACCACAGTTTAAAATAAGCCCTATAGATTCCTCCATTCTTAGTTGATATTTGACCCTTTCTTGAAGAGTTTTATTCAGGCATCATTTACACATTGCTATTGAACATATTCTACCTCCTGGTGGCCTGTTAATCTTCTCAGAATGTAGCTCCTACCTGTGTTATTTATCTCCAGATTTAGTAAAACACAGGTGGCAAACCGTTACAAAGCAATTACTTGATGCAAGGCCTTGCCACCACCACTTTTCATCTTCACAAAAACCCACTGAGCAGAGTGGTGAGGAAATTTGTTGGCCAAACTGAGGCCAATTCAAAAGGTACACGAGGTCACAGAATGGAAGGAATGCCAGGACAGTAGCACAGACCAGGCGTCTGCTGAGCAAAGGGAGATGTGTGGTTTCCAACCCATGAGGCAGGCATATCATCCCTTTCCAGTTGTAGCAGTTGGGGCAGAAAGGCCAAGTAACCTGACCAACCGCACACATAGTGGGTGGCAGATAGTGGGTGGCAGACTCAACTAAGGAGCCAGATGTTCTGGCATTAGAGACACTCCTCAACGCTATTGACTCCCTTAGTCTGACACCAATGGGACCTCACTTTCTGAGTCAGGTGGACTCTTGTGGACCTGAGTTGCACAACTGCCCTTGTGGACTCCAGGTAGATCTCCATGCAGGCCCCGAAATTTTCTGCTGAGGCCACTGCTCCACCTGAAGTCTTCTCCTCCATTGTCCTTGCCCGAGTCCCTTAGGTTAAAACTCCTTATACATTCTCAATGCCACATCGGAGACAGCCTACTTTCTGTGTCATATCATGGACTTAAATCTTAAATCTCTGTGAATCTCCTTTAAAAGACCCCATAATTCTCTGAGTGCACCTTTCTACAGGTGACAAAGATATGACACATGGCTCTTCCCTCTCTCTGAAGCTTCTACAGGCATGACCTGTGTTCTTCTGGTCTTTGTGTGACAAAGGTGACACAGTAGGCATCTAACTAGTTGTTGTATAACTGGTTTTGAGGACACATTTGAGATATACAAAGGATTTCCTAATTGCATAATATGTGTTATTGTTGGGCGTTCTTAGAAAGAAAAGCCCATTTAAAATAGAAACTCAGATAAAGGCAAGACTCCCACCCAAGTCTAAGCCTGGGCACCAGCCTGTCCTCCTAGTGCTAACGCCATGTTCTTTGTGTTTCTGGAGAGATCTTTGGACTCAGCCACCACAGTCAAGGCCAGGTGATGAGAGAAGAAAGTTTAGCCCTGACATCCAAGGACTGGGCCACCTCATCCCTTTTGTTCCCCACAAGTAAACATTCACTTGATCCAAACTATCCCGGATCCATCCAATGATTGGGGCATGGAACCGGATTTGGAAGGTGATTCAGGATCAGGTGTCACCCATAGCTATTCTCCTTGGCTCAGCCACCAGAGCCTGATCTTTACACATCTTGACATTTCCACAAAATGTGTGGTTAAATATTTAATCGGCACAACACTCGTGATATTCAGTGATTCATTCGATTTCTATGCCAAATCTTCTTTATCAGTTACTTATTTTCCCTCTGTTCATGCTCACATTTTTCTGCTGACTGTGGGCCTCCAAAGTGTGCTTTTCTGGACCTTAAGGGCATTAACCCAGAGAATATAGGAGGTCTAATAATGCGTTTCCACACTGCTAGAAATGCAGCTCTCTACTGGAGCAGATCTCCTTCCTCCTTGCAACCACCCCTGTGGACATTTGTCCATGTCTAGAGATAGTTTGGTATCCCACCATGGTGGTTGGTGTGGCATTTGCATCAAAAGGGTGAGACCAGATGCACCACTAAACACCCTGTGATGCTCAGGGACTCCACTGAAATGAGAGTCTCACCTCCAATGGCACTAAAGCCATGGCAGAGTCTCCCAGTTATAAAGAAACATCTGTGCACATTGTGACAAAAGGTCAGGAGTATAAGGGGGGTCTCAATGGTCACTCAGTGGACAGTGAGTGGAGCCTCAGTGCTGACCAGTGTCAGAGCCCTGTCAATACCTATGTTCAATACCATAACTATGAGAAAATTAATTGCCATTGTTTTAAGCTCCCCAACCTGTGCTAGTTTATTACTGCGGCTGTAGGAAACAAATACATGAAATCATCTCTCACCCCAAACCTTCTTCACCTCACCTCAATCTGTTTCATTTTCTTCCCAGCAATTACCTCTTACCCTCTGATGTGTTCCACACCATTCTTGTCTACTTCCCACCCATCTTCCTGGACCTCAAATCTCAGGAGTCGCCCCTGGGTCTGCCTCATCCACTCCTGCATTTCCAATGGCTGGCACCATACCTGACACACCACACAGACAAATACATGAGTTAATTAGCAACTTAAATGGTGTTCTTTCCTCCCATGTTCTTTATCATCATTGTACTCCAGGCAACCATAAAAAGATGTAGAAAAACAAGGGTCTTCTTTTCTGATGTCCTTTTAATAAAATACAGCAAGTGTGGTACAGTGTATATCCCAGGTTGATCTGAGATGATGCACAGCATCTTAACCTATTGTTGGCCAAATTTTATTTCTCCAAATTTCAATCCTGTCTTCCTTGCCATTTTTTGTTAAACTTCCTGTCACTGTCAGCATTTTTATTTAAATGGTAATGATATAAGAGCATTGTTCCCAACATGAAATAATGAGAAAGAACTCCCAATGAGAAGGAATAGACACTTCTCCAATTAGGTCCCCACCTGTGGCACCAGCCTCACCTGCATCTTCTTTCATTAAATCTCCTGGCATTGAGTGTGGCAATATTTTATACTCTTCTTGTGGATGCATTGTAAGCTCCCATGTTCTGTCCTGTGCTCACCGGATTGCATGTCTTGTCGGTCTTCATTTAGGCCTTTTTGTACAGCATATTCTCTCCTGTCTTCTGAGATCACTGAAGATAAAACTTTTGAAGATATGCAATCCTGAAACATATTTATCTTCATGCTTAAAGGCTGGCTGACTGTGTAAGAATTCTAGTTGTGCACAAGTACAGGTCAGAGCCTCTGAATTTTCAGTATTACTTTGTGTTTTTAAGTCTTGTGTTGATTGAATTTTTATCGCCCACCTTTGCTTGTGACTTAGTGTTTCTGATAGACATGGATCTGAAAGAATCCAGGCCAGACAGGGGGCAGGCAAGGAGTGGCTGAGTGAGGATGTGTTGCAGAGAACACTGTAGGTCGAAAGCATGAAGCTACTAGTGTGGCATGGGACAGATTTCCCTTCCCACAGGCTGAGACTCAGTGACAAGGAAGTCCTGCCTGGGGTTGGTGCAGGCCAGCCATGGTGATTGACAGAGGGAAAAGCCCACCAACTCCTTTCCAGAACATGGTGGCTGGGGCAGGTGATGACCTGCTAGTCTCACTTGGAAAAAGGGTGGGATTTGCATGGTAGCAGAAACCTATAGGAGCACACAAAATTTTGCCCTTAAGATATCAAACCAAGTGTAAGGAGAAACATGCAGGTTTTCTCCACCTTGTTTGCTGTATTGGGAGTCTGGAGCGCCTGCCAACCAGTGAGCACTGCAAGTCATGTGGCCAGGGGAAAAGACTGGCTCCCCTCCCCAGTGGGGAAGGTGCAGTGGAGCTAGTGACTGGTGCTGCATAGTCACACTCTGCTTGTTGCATCAATGTACTGGCTACCTGACAGCCAGAGAGATGGAGCACAGGCACTGGGGCACAGGAGCTGGGGCACAGGATATCACGTGTAAGAAAGGGCAGTGTGCTGCATGTAGGATGTTGGCTACCACCACATTCTAGGAGAAGCCTGAGGCCCAACTGCGAAGGCAAAAGAAGCCAAGTGTTCTGGACAATTGTGCTGTGGCCACCTGCAGTTTCTGAAGGGATGGTATTTTTAAATGGGAGAAGTAACTCAGGCTGCACCTTGTCTCTGTGTGGCAGAGAGCTGTGGGGGGTTTCTGGGTGCTCCAGAGGGTATAGGCTCTGAGGTGGAGGCTTGTCATTCTTTCAAATTTGTGCAGCTTATGAATAAATTACGTCTTTCCATTTTCACTAAACCTGTGCCTGTGGATTTTTACCTAGAGGGTGGTGGTGTGCAGCAGAACCCCCAATACCGTTCAGTGACACTTCTTGAAAGAATCATTTTTGTTTGGAGTCGTGTTCCAAAAAGTCACAAAAATCTGTGGAATGTGATAAAGATGCTCCATTCCATATTTTTCACTGTGGGGCTTTATTTTTTTAATAATTCAATTATTTTTCAAGTATAGTTTTCTGTCTTCTACTCCTATCCCAGCCCACCACCCCCATTCTCCCCACCTTCCTCCCATTTCCACCTCCCTTAGTTCTTGTCCATGTGTTTTTTATACTAGTTCCTGTAAATACTTCCTCTTTTTCCCCTGAAATTTCTTCCCCTCTCCCCTCTGGTCACTGTCCCCCTGTTCTCTATTTCAGTGTCATTGTTTTTATTTTGCTTGCTTGTTTGTTTTGATGTTTAGCTTTCTGTTAAAGGTGATATCATATGGTATTTGTCCTTCAACAGCTGGCTTATTTCACTCGGCATAATGCTTTCCAGTTCCATTCATGCTGTTACAAAGTGTAGGAGCTCCTCCTTTCTTTCTGCTGCATAGAATTCCACTGCATATATGCACCACAATTTTTTGATCCATTCATTTACTGACAGGCATCTTGGTTGCTTCCAACCCTTGGAGATTGTAAATTATGCTGCTATGAACAACGGGGTACATAGGTTTTTTTGGATTGGTGTTTTAGGGTTCTTAGGATATACTCCTAACACGGGAATTGCTGGGTCAAAAGGCAGGTCCACTTTTAGTTTTCTTAGAAAGTGCCATACTGTTTTCCACAGTGGTTGTACCAGTCTGCAATCCCACCAACAGTGAACTAGGGACCCCTTTTCCCCACAACCTCTCTAACATTTGTTGTTTGTTGCTTTGTTTATGGTGGTCATTCTGACTGGTGTAAAGTGGTATCTCATTGTGATTTTAATTTGCATCTCTCTGATAGCTAGTGATATTGAGCATCTTTTCATGTGTCTCTGGATCCTCTGTATGTCCTTCTTGGAGAATTGTCTGTTCGAGTCCTTTGCCCACTTTTTAATTGGGTTAGTTGTCTTCTTAGAGTGAAGTCGTGTGAGTTCTTTGTATATTTTGGAGATTAAACCTTTGTCTGAGGTATCATTGGCAAATATTTTTTCCCAAACAGTTGGCTGTCTTTTTATTTTAATGCTGTTTTCTTTATCCACACAGAAGCTTTTAATATTGATGAGATCCCATTTGTTTATTCTTTCCTTTATATTCCTTGCTCTAGAAGACATATCAGTAAAATGTTGCAGCATGAAATATCTGAGATTTTCTTGCCAATGTTCTCCTCTAGGACTTCAATGGTGTCACAGCTTATATGTAAGTCTTTTATCCACCTTGAATTTATTTTGGTGTATGATGTAAGTTGGTGCTCAATTTTCATTTTGTTTGCGCATAGCTGTCCAGTTCTCCCAACACTATTGGTTGAAGAGGCTATTTTTACTTCATTTTATGTTGCTGCCTGTGGAGCGTTATTCTTAGTATATTTACTTGATGACTTTCTTCCCACCACCATCTGTCTCATTTCCAAGTTATTTTATTTTTTTTCCAAGTTATTTTAGTTATTCCAAGTTAGGCGTGTCTTTCTTTTCTTTTTTATCCCTGTCTTTTATACATAGGAACCCAGAAAAGCCAGCATTACTGCTGCCTGTCAAATACCAGAACCAATAACAGAAACAGAGATTGAACCTCTATGGGAGCTTTATTCAGATGGCCAATGAACTGAGAGGATGGCAAGTTTATACCCTAACAGACTGTCCTCAATTTCATTTTCACCTACCCTTTGCATAAGGAGAGAAACTTGCAGGTAAGAGAATTGGACTTCAGGGAAAGAGATCACCACATAAAATCCTGCCCAATTCTTTCATCTGTGTCCTGGGCAGTGGGTGTCTCACACTGGAACAGAATGGCTCAAACACCATCTTCATTGCTTGCAGTCCTCCTGAAACAAAAATGGGACTGCTGATGGTCTCCAGGAGTCAGCGTGGGTCATACCTTCAGTTCCTGAAACAATAGATTTTTACATACATTGATTACTAAGATAATTAATTATCATCTGAAAGTGAAAATTTTCCAACATTTGTGCCCCCCATCATATATACTTTTGTTGCACTATTTTGCTTCATCTTCCATATCCATTATGACATTTTCCTGATGTCATATTTTAACTGTTCCAGAATATTTTTTTACTGTAAATGTATATTAACCATGAGACAAGAACAGATCATTGTAATATGGGCTTCTGAAGATTCATGAGAGAAAGTTCTGTTTGGACCACAGAACTTGGAACAGACTTAAAGGACTATTTGTCTATTAAGTTCTTGCTTGGTATTCTTATCCTTGCCTCACCTTCTCAACCAAGCCCAGGAGACGAGGGTGAGAAGCCAGGTTGAGTGGCAAGCTGATGGCCCTCAATTACCATTACCATGCTGGCTTCATCTACAAAGGGGAAGCAGAAAATAGAAACATTATTTTTTGGCCTACAAACCGAAAACTCAGACAATATTAGAGTGAAGTCATGGTGATTTACGCAGTATCCAGAGGGGTGCCAGGCCCATGTTTTTTGAAAAGTATCTCGTAGGTGTTAGTTCTCTTTTCAAGATTCAAGATCTCAAGGAGCAACTGACTGGCTTCTTGGCTTAGCTGTTACACTTGAATATGGACATAATGCTTGAAGGATTCAAGGACTCAGTATCTGAAAATAGAAAAGAGGTTGACAGTGCAGCTAAAAATGTGGAAGCACTCATCATTTTGCATGTGCATAATGCTGATTTCAAGGCTGACATAATGACCCTGGCTGACCTTCAGATTCTAAGTCATCAGCATCACCTGGTAATGCTCAAGGTCACATGCTATTAGGTCCAGATTTACAAGACACAGGTGCAGTTGCTAAGGCAAAGCAGACAATGAAAAAGTTGGTTTCCAGTTGCTTTAGTGGAGCATAGCCTTGGCTTGACACAAAAGATGCAGTTCTTGATGAAGCTGCTCAAATTCTGTAATTGCTGCACATAGAAGAGCTCAGAGAGACACAGACCAGAATTATTGCAGCCATTGTAGCTCTTCAGATGATTGCTGCTCATCCAAAGACAGACCAGAGCCCGGGGAAAGCTGCAAGGTGAACATTTTAGGATTCCACCCTCTCACTGACCCAGCACAATTGGGAATCACATACGCCCTGGCATGCGTTGGGAAATCAAACTTCACACTTGCAAGGAAAGTATCCCAGAAAATTGACTATGTTTTAGAGACTTAGCATCCTTGCTTTTTCTTCCATAAAGGCTGGGAAAGACCTTGCTTGTCTTCTCATCTCTCCCCATCTTGATGCCCTCATATGTCAGAAAGGAAGGTTAGCATATGGGAAAGCGAAGGTGGAAGT
>NW_028093937.1:0-755 GCF_014824575.4 Sturnira hondurensis | reverse complement strand
TGCCAGATAAAAGAGAGCTCAAAGCATACTCCTCCTCAAACCAGGTATGCAATAGATGCTAAAGGGTTTGCTTTCAGAAGAAAAAGAGAAAAGAAGTGAGAGAGAGAGGAACATGGTTGTGAAAAGGTGGCAATGGATAAACACCCACCAATGATTACCTTCAAAGTAAATGGATTCAACACTGCAACCAAAAGACAAAGAAGAACTGAATGGGTAAGAAATCATGACCCACACGTATGCTGCCAACCACAGACCTCCCTCATAATCAAAGACCTACACAGACTAACAGGGAAAAGCTAGGCCAAATATTTCAAGAAAACAGACAGGAAAGAAAGGCCTGAGTGACAGTAATCCTGTCAGATGGCCTAGACTTCCAAAGAAGGGGCAGAAAAGAGACCCAGGAGGTCATTTCACAATGAAGTGCTTCCTGAAGCAAGCACTCTACCATAAATCCATAAATAGTGTAAACATACACAACAGCCAACGTGGAAGCACCCAAATATAAAATGGAAATTGTTTCATAATATTTTCCATCGTCCTGGAAACCTTGAGGGATTTCCAGAACAATATGGACGGCATGACAGTTATAGTGGAGGATGTAAACACTCCACTTTCAAAATGTATAGATCTTCCAAACAAAATATCAACAATGATATTGTGGCATTCAACACGATTCAGGCTCAAATGAACTTACCTGATATACAGCATAAATGTCTTCCCAGGTCCGCTAAATATACTTTTGTTTCACATACACA
>NW_028093936.1:0-1532 GCF_014824575.4 Sturnira hondurensis | reverse complement strand
AGTAGGAGGGATCACAATACCTGATACCAAACTGTATTACAAGGCCACTGTACTCAAAGGAGCCTGGTATTGGCATAAAAACAGGCACAGAGAACAATGGAATAGAACAGAGAGCCCAGAAATAAATCCAAAACTCTATAGTCAATTAATATTTGACAAAGGGGGCAGTAACATAAAATGGAGTAAAGATAGCCTCTTCAACAAATGGTGTTGGGAGAACTGGACATCTACATGCAAAAGAATGAAACTGGAGCACCAACTTACACCATACACCAAAATTAAATCAAGGTGGATAAAAGACTTAAACATAAGCCATGAAATCATTAAAGTCCTAGAGGAGAGCATTGGCAGGAAAATCTCAGATATTTCACACAGCAAGATTTTTAATGATATGTCCCCTAGAGCAAGGGACATAAAGGAAAGAATAAACAAATGGGATCTCATCAAACTTAAAAGCCTCTGCATGGCTAAGGAAAACAGTATCAAGATAAAAAGAGAAGCAACTGTTTGGGAAAACATATTTGCCAATGATACCTCAGAAAAAGGTTTAATCTCCAAAATATACAAAGAACTCACTTGACCACACTCAAAGAAGACGAGCAACCCAGGTAGTAAAAGGCAAAGGACTTGAACAGACATTTCTCCAAGGAGGACATACAGAGGATCCAGAGACACATGAAAAGATGCTCAATAACGCTACCTATCACAGAGATGCAAATTAAAACCACAATGAGGTACCACTTTACACCAGTCAGAATGCCTATCATAAACAAAATAACAAAAACAAGTGCAGGAGAGGATGTGGGGAAAAGGGAACCCTAGTTCACTGTTGGTGGGATTGCAGACTGGTACAAGGACTATGGAAAACAGTATGGAAATTTCTAAGAAAAATAAAAATGAATGTGCCTTTTGACCCAGGAATTCCACTGCTAGGATTATATCCTGAGAACCCTGACACACCAATCCAAAAGAACCTATGCACCCCGATGTTCATAGCAGCACAATTTATGATAGCCAAGAGCTGGAAACAACCTAGATGCCCATTGGTAAATGACTGGACCAAAAAGCTAAGGTACATTGACACAATGGAATTCTATGCTGCAGAAAGGGAGAAGGAGCTCCTACCCTTTGCAACATCATGGATGGAACTGGAAAGCATCATGCTGAGTGAAATAAGCCAGGCGGTTAAGGACAAATACAATATGGTGTCACCATAAACAGGAATCTAAGCAGCAAAAAAAAACAAGCAAGCAAAATATGACCAATGACACTCAAATATGGAACAGGCTGACAGGGTCCAGAGCTAAAGGGGAGAGAACCATAGGGGAAATAGGGAGGGACTCACATGAATAAGTAAGTATAAAGGAGACATGGAAAATATTTAAGGTGGGGGGTGGAAATAGGACGGAGTTGGGGAGCACTGGGGGTGGGGCAGTGCTGGGAATATAAATCAAAAACTGTACTTGAATAAGAATTAAATTTAAAAAGAAAAGAATGAAAAAAAAGAACAAATTGGAGAACACACATCTGAC
>NW_028093935.1:0-564 GCF_014824575.4 Sturnira hondurensis | reverse complement strand
AAGAGGAAGAGCAACAAGTGGAAAACTTATTTGAACAAATAATAAAGGAGAATCTTCCCCAATCTGGCAAAGGAAATAGACTTCGAGGAAGTCTAGGAAGTCCCAAAGAAGGTGGACCCAAGGAGGAACACACCAAGGCACATCATAATTGCATTAGCCAATATTAAAATGAAGGAGAGAATTCTAGAAGCAGCAAGAGATAAGGGGACAGTCACTTACAAAGGAGCTCCCATCAGACTGTCAGCTGATTTCTCAAAAGAGACCTTACAGGCAAGAAGGGGCTGGAAAGAAGTATTCCAAGTCATGAAAGGCAAGGATCTACATCCAAGATTGTTCTATCCAGCCAAGCTTTCATTTAGAATGGAAGGGCAGATAAAGTGCTTCTCAGATAAGATCAAGTTGAGGGAGTTCATCATCACCAAGCCCTTATTATATGAAATGTTAAAGGGACTTATCTAAGAAAAAGAAGATAAAGAACATGTATACTAAAAGGACAGCCAACTCACAGTTATTAACAACCACACCTAAAATAAAAGCAAACTAAGGAAACAACTAGAACAGGAA
>NW_028093934.1:0-557 GCF_014824575.4 Sturnira hondurensis | reverse complement strand
TACCTTGGGCCAAATATGTTACCTCTCCCAGCCTGAGTTTCCTCCCTTGAGATGTTGGAGGGAAAATAGTGTCTACATGAGAGATACGAGGTGGAAATTACTTAGGCCAACGCCTGGGTGTAGTAAACGCTTGGTAAGTGGTGGCTGTTACTGTCTCTGAAGTCGACTGTGGCCGACTTCAAGTTAGGGACACAGCGGCCGAATCAGGAGGGCCCAGCTCAGTCACTGCGTTCTGATGCACTCTTCCGATCAGGTGACTTCACACACATACACACACACTCTCTCTCTCTCTCTCTCTCTCTCTCTCTCTCTCTCTCTCTCTCTCTCACACTCACACTTATACCCATCCATTTAACAAGCAGAATCAGAGGGCTTTATTTTACAGATTCCTTCCGTCTCTATGCAGATACAAGCTTTTATTAATGAATACAATTAAAACCTGATGTAAAATAAATTGTAAACTCTGCAGATATTCTAAAACACTATTCAGAACTTGTAATTTGACTATCTTCCACAAATTAATGAGTATTTTTATTGAATTTGGGGGTGAAATTAGT
>NW_028093933.1:0-1823 GCF_014824575.4 Sturnira hondurensis | reverse complement strand
GAAGCATCGGAGGGGTCACTGCTGCTTGGAACGTCTCTGGCATTGCTCGTATGGAGTGACATCTGGGAACCTGCCCCAGTGAGCACCGAAATGGAGCTCGGGGAATTCTGGATCCAATGCCGTAGGGCTGTGCCATTTCTGCCTGCTGGGCTCTGTGTCCTTCCCTCTGCTGTTCTCTCTCTGGCCTGGCTGATACCAGTGTTCGTGTGAGAGAAAGAGGCAAAACCACTGGACTTAGGTAGAGAGCTCACTGTTGGCAGCTGCTGGAGATTCGATTATTCTGGAGTTTTCTAGGATGGTGGATGTGCGGTCAGAGTCGCTCAAGAAGCCAGACAGACGCAGCGAGCCAAGGAGCAGGGCTTATTAGTGGGGGGATAAGAGGGAAAGTGAAGCCAAAGTAGGAAGGTTAGGGAGCCAGCCAAGGGAGGTGAAGACTCACTTCGAGTTGTTCTTAGGGCAGGGTTTTTAAGTACAAAAACCCACGAAGGGTAACTGGTTGAGGTGTCAGAGTCCGATTGGCTAGAGCTGGTTGCCGGGCGCTGTTTCTGCTGACCGTTGTTCTTCATACATCTTGTCAGGCTCAAGTTAAAGCGGCATCCTGTTACACCGGGTAGGTCGACCCCAGGCTGCAGTCTTAGCCGCGCATCTGCGCAGGGGCAGCGGGCAGTTTCCCAGGGTCGTCTCCCACCTGGGGATTTCCCATTCCTCCTGGGCCCGCCTAGGTCTGTCAGCTGAGAATTCAACACTGTATACTTCCAAACTTTAAAGCAATTTTAAAACACTTTTATCGGATTCTTTCTCAGTTATACCAGAAAACACCTATGTCTGTTCCCAAGGGACGTATATTAGAGAAAGCAAAGTATTTGCATTCTGTTTTATCTACAACTGTTTTTACCAACCTGTGTTTCTTCATTTCCTTCAGGGTCCTTTTATCTTTAAGGAACACTGATGAGTTTAACTTCCCTAGCAGAGTTTAATCTGAAGTGTCTATTTTTACCTGAGCAGGTAAAATCTCAGGCAAACACTTTCTCATAATCTTTGCTGCACTGTGTTTCCTTATCTTTGCTACCTCCATAAAGCTGCATTCTAAGATAGAGAGCGGGTGTGAACAGCAACAGACTCTAGAAGCAGGGTGCTTATGAAAGGCAGGGAAGAAAAGAAATTTTCCTACAGCAAAGAAAGCCTCTGGTTCACACTGAAAGGCCTTGGAACTGGATAGTGACTTTTTTTTAAGCTCCAAAGAGCTTTTGTTAAGCAAATGCCTTTGTCTTGGACTTGTATCTAATGTGGGCAAAGTGACTTCAGAACGGTGCCAGCATTTAGAGAGATCTGGGTGGTTGTTTATTGTAGATGAAAAGAAAGGAATATTTTCAAATCTGGGCAATTGATCTGTAAAAGGACCTAGAAACGATTAATTGATCCATGTAGCCATTTGTTCTACAGATGTGTACTGAGGACTTACTTAGCTTGCCCCAGTTCGAGTACCTGGAGGGTCTCTCTCCATCAGGTAGAAGGATCCCTGCCCAGATGAAATCTTTTCCTGGAGGTGAGGCAGACAAAACAGCCCTAGTAATGATGTCTGATGAGCGTGGTGAGGGCGTTTAAGGGGGCGGGGTCCGGAAGAACAAAGCAAGGGTCCAGCACTGGGCAAGTCGCTTCTCAAATGGTGGGGCGTAAACTAGTGGAAAGAAAACAGTTTTTACTAACTCAGTTGTTCTGTTAATCTCTGAACTCCCTATGCATCCTGACTCTTACCCCTGGCACCTGAGAAGGGTGGAGGGCATGGGTTGGGGGGGTGGGGCTCTAATATGGGTAAGAAATGA
>NW_028093932.1:0-819 GCF_014824575.4 Sturnira hondurensis | reverse complement strand
GGGGGAGCATGGGGGGTGGAAGGGGATGGGAGTAATAGACAGAAAGCTGTACTTGAAAAAAATTAAATAAAAAAATTGGGAGGAAAAAAAAGCACCAATTGGAAAAGCACCAATTTCGGGGGTTGAGGTGCTGGGAGAGGCTCCCAGGCTCACAGAGAGTTCATTGGAGAGACCCACAGGGTCCTGGAGGGTGCACAAGCCCACACATCTGGGAATCAGCACCTGAAGGGCCCAATTGCTTGCAGGAAGCAGAAGAGGGGACTCAAATCTGAGAGAGAGTGTAAAAAAAGCCATTGCCCCTCTCTGACCCCGCCCCCACATACAGCGTCACTACCCAGCGACCTGGGTTGCCCCGCCCTGGTGAACACCTAAGGCTCCACCCCTCATATGTAACAGGCACAACCTGACCAAAATATGGCTCAAGAAGAAGAACAGCTTAAAGTCCCAGAGCCAATACTTCTAAGCAACCAAGAGATTGCCAACCTATCAGATGCACAGTTCAAAATACTGGTGATCAGGATGCTCACAGAACTGGTTGATTTTAGTCACAAATTAGAGTAACATATGAAGACTAAACTGATTGAAATGAAGGGAAATGCACAGGAAACCAATAGTGATGGAAAGGAAACTGGGACTCAAATCAATGAAGTGGACCAGAAGGAAGAAAAAAACGACCAAACAGAAAACGATGAAGAAATAAGACTTCAAAAAAATGGGGAGAAGCTTAGGAACCTCCAGGACATCTTTAAACGTTCCAACATCTGAAGTATAGAGGTACCAGAAGGGGAAGAGGAAGAGCAACAAGTGGAAAACTTATTT
>NW_028093931.1:0-789 GCF_014824575.4 Sturnira hondurensis | reverse complement strand
CCACAACCCAGGGTCATGCCCTGACTGGGAATCAAACTGGTGACCTTTCGCTCTGCAGGATGACGCCCAACCAACTGAGCCACACCAGTCAGGGCAGGAGTTTACTTTTTATAAGATGAATCCAGCTGTTCTGTATCCTGATTGTGGTGGTGCTTGCACAAGTCTGTTACAGAGCCATAGACCATCCCCCGCCCCCTCCAGAAAGGGCCAATAGGTAAACTTAAAATTTAATGAACTTAAAAAAATTGAAGCTTCTTGAGTGCATGTCACAAGGAAAATACAATACTGGATGTTTCACCTTAACATCACTAATTGATTATCTCTTCCTTAATGACCAAGAAATCGTGGGCCAGCTGATGGCCAATCAATTGCAGTGCATTAGCCTGGGCAGGAGAGGGTGGTTTCCCCAAAATTGTGTTTTCATAAACATTTACCACACTAAGTACATGCGTGGGTGAAAATATTTCTTAGGTCCTCCAAAGCTCTCAAGTAGCTGTGGCAATTTTAGGTGGTAACATTTTTTTAATTAAAATTTACTATGAAATGATAACTAGGAAAGGGTGCCATTCCCAGGAACTTTCTTAAAATGATATTACTAAGGACATCTTGATTTAATGAAACAGAAATTTATTTAAGCATATTGAAATCAATAAAAATCTCTTTGAACATGAAAACCAAGGATCTGAAAGATATACTCTGTGCCTGAAATTGAACATGAGAAAAGACCAAATTTGCATATTTCAAGACAAGCTGAGTAAGCACAGTTCAATTTGGAGAGGGTTAACAAAA
>NW_028093930.1:0-2810 GCF_014824575.4 Sturnira hondurensis | reverse complement strand
GTCAGGAGGGAACAGCCTCTGCGGGACAGAGGCCGGGGGACCCGGAGGGGCGCGGGAGCTGCGGGCGGCGCGTCTGCACCGCCCCAGGCCCAGACCCCGGACCCGCTCTGGCCTTGACCCCGCCCCTCCCGGCAGTCATCGCCCCCTTTCTGCCTCCAGCGCCCCCTGCGCCCCGCGGCCTGACCGCTGACTCCCGACGCCTGTCCACCCCGCCCCTAGGGCCCCACCACCTGAGAATCTGCAGGACCTTCCTGTCCGGACCGGGCAGCGGGAAGGACCGGTACATCGAGGTCGGCTATATGGACGACACGGAGACCCTGAAGTGTGACAGCGACGCGCTAAACCCGCGCTTGGAGCCGCTGCTACCGGGGCTGGAGCAGCCGCAGGTGGAGCAGGTGGACCCACGTTTGTGGGAGGAGCAGACGCGTGTTTGCAAGGCCAGCGAACACACTTTCCGAGTGGCCCTGAGCAACCTGCGCGCCCACTACAACCAGAGCGAGGACGGTGAGCCCCGTGCTCCCGGGTCCAGGCACGACCCCCACTCCCACGGACGACCCTGGGTTCACCTGAGTCACCGGGTCCGAGGGGCACCAGGAGGCTGTGGGGCCCCTCCGCCCTCAAACCAGAGGAGCCAGAGGGGCCTTTGACCTGGTATCATTTATATCCACTTTAGGTTTAATCACCGCAGGTCTCTTTGCTACTGTCCCCTGAGCAGGGTAAGTAGGGGGGACTAAGAGGGAAGGGACTGACCTCCCGTCTGGGGTCAGTGTCGCACACCCAGCAGGAAATGACCGGCTGCTTCGTGGGATCGGACTGGAGCTTCCTGCGCGGGTACACTCAGATCGCCTACGACGGCACCGACTACGTCGCCCTGAACCTGGACCTGCCCTCCAAGACAGTGACGGACACTTCGCCTGAGAGCATGTGGCACAATTTGATACCGACCCTTGATGTGGACTCCTGGAGGTTCGGAGTGGAGGACCTGTGCCTGCGCTGGTTACACGTCTATGTGAAGAAAGGGAAGGAGATCCTGCTCCGAGCAGGTACCAGGTCCTCCCACACGGAGGGCGGTTTCCCACCCGGAGAGGAGGAGAATTGGGCAGTGTCAGAGTGTCCCTCCTGCTCGGGAGAGGGAACAGACCCCCAGGTCTCCTTATTCTGTGACTCACCCGCGGGCCCAGCTTTCTCTAAAGGACAGTGAGGGGCCCAGCCTCTCCCTGAAACACCCACAGTGGGTCCCTCACACCCTGCAGCACCTGGGGCACCAGGACGCTCTCCCTGGTTCTCTGGCTGAGGCCGTGCCAATATGGAGTCCTAACTTGGGCTTTTCTGTCAACCAGCCTCCACCTGAGTCTGTGTTTTCCCTGATCCCCGCCAACCCCGAGACCTGGACACTCCCACCCTAGGTTCTCACCCTGATTCTGGAACTTTCCAAGAAATAGGAGATTATCCCAGATGTCTCTGTCCAGGCTGGTGTCTGGATGGTGCGCTCTCTTCCCCCACCCCACTGTCCTGTCCACTCTCAGGGTGGTCACATGGGCACTGCTGGAGTGTCCCATGACCATGCAAAATTCCTGAATTTTCTCACCCTCCCCTCAGACCCTCCAAAGACACACCTGACCCGCCACCCCATCTCTGACCACGAGGTCACCCTGAAGTGCTGGGCCTTGGGCTTCTACCCTGCTGACATCACCCTGACCTGGCAGCGTGAAGGAGAGGACCTGACCCAGGACATGGAGCTTGTGGAGACCAGGCCTGCAGGGGACGGAACCTTCCAGAAGTGGGCGGCTGTGGTCGTGCCCCCTGGAGAGGAGCAGAGATACACGTGCCATGTGCAGCACCAGGGGCTGCCTGAGCCCCTGACCCTGAGATGGGGTGAGGAGGGGGCGTGGACACAGAGCCTCTCCTCAGGGTGTCCCTGAGCAGGGTCAGGACTCAGGCCTGAAGTTGACCTCTCACCCTCCCCTCACAGACCCCCCTCCTCGGACCACCATGACCATCGTGGTCATCGCTGCTGCCCTGGGTGTCCTTGGAGCTGTGGCTGCTGGAGCTGTGATGTGGAGGAGGAAGTGCTCAGGTGGGCAAGGGATGGGGCTGAGTTCCCTGTCCCCCTGGGGGTCAGGCCCAGGTGGAAGTGTGCTCTGCCTGGTTAGTGGGCATCGTGTCCCCACACGGGTGCTTGTCCATCTGGGGCCTGTTTCCTAACACTGACTCTTCAGTGAGGCCCATGGGAAAGTGGGGGGCAAGTATATCACCTGATGATTCTAGCGATGGGGACTGATTCCCAGCTGTCACAGGTCAGAGGGGAAGGTGCCTGCTGAGGACAGATGTCCAGGTGCGTTGTAGTTCCAGTCCCCACACATGTACTTTACTCATGTTTCCAGATTCTAACGGGAGTGTTGAGTCCCGGTTCTGGAACCTTCCCTCTGCTTCAGATTATGGGGCTCTTTTAGTGTCATGGGACCCAGCCCCCCCGACCTGAGTTCTCACAGAGCATATTTCCCCCACAGCAGAGGGAGACTCTCAGACTACCGTAAGTCTGGGTGTTGGGGAGGTGACGTCTGGGACCCTTGGGAGAGTGTGGGCTGGAGTCTGTGAGGGGGGCTCCCCCACCCCTTAACTCTGCTGTTGTGTCTTCCCCAGACAGTGACAGTGCCCAGAGCTCTGATGTATCTTACAGCTTTTAAGGGTGAGACCCTGAGGGCACGAAGTGGGGGGCATTGGGACCAAGGGGCACAGCCGTGTTTGGGGGATTCTAAGGTGGGACATTCTGAGCATGTGGTGGCTGCGAGGGAGAATGTGACACTTCT
>NW_028093929.1:0-1444 GCF_014824575.4 Sturnira hondurensis | reverse complement strand
AGCATCACCACAAATACATGAGTAATGCCTTGAGCAAGGATCACTAAGGCAGTGCTAGGCAATAGGAATTCATCAACTTCATTATAATCCTACAGGACCACCATTGGATATGCACTCTGTTGTTGATCAAAACATTATGGGTCTCGTGATCATAAACAGCAATCAAATTTTTATGATACACATATTTTTTAAGTTTCTTCCTTTCCCTTACATACCCATTTTTCTAATTTTTCTACAACCTTTATGTATTATTTAGATAGATTAAAAGCCTGTTTATAAATATCAATGAGACCTTAAAATGATATTCAAAAACAGACTTTAATTAAATGAGGAATGGTTTATGTTGAATGATATAAAGTACATGATTCAAAACTAAATATATTATAAATGCATCTATATAAAAAACTACACAGAAAAAAACCTAACATTAAAATACACCTATTAACAATGGTCATATGGGTAGTGGGATTAAGGCTGACATTTTCTTCTACTTCTTAATTTATTCAATACTCTAAGTTTTATAAATATTAAAATCATTTTATTTATAAAAGTATTCCATGTCAGAGAAAGGTAGATTTAAGCAAGCTGGTACACGTATTAGTTAAGATGACCCTAATGATTGCAACACATGAACTTTCACATTTCCGTGACTAAAACAATAAAAGTCTATGCTTGCTCACACATAGTCCCAAATGAGTTTTCCTAGGAAGGAGAGCCCCATTTATTTCAAGTGCCCCAGTTTAGATAATAAATTACATGGTCCGTCCATGTGAAGGGATCTAGGATCAGTCCCCTAAAATAGCTTCCAAATTCACCAGGTTCACCTGCATCAAAAACTCAAAGGGTAAAAACCTAGATGGTCAGTAGAAGGTGCCTACAGCATACCCACTCACATCCCACTTGCTATGACAGTCACACAGACACACTTGGCTTTAAGTGACACTGGCTAATGCAGTTCACCAATGTCCCCCAGAAGAAAAATAAATTGCTTTGTCAAACTGTTACCTCTGCTGTACCACAGTGCTTAAGAGTGTTTGCTGCCTATAAGAATCAAGGGCCCTCAATATTTTTCTGTTATAGCACTAATATTTCCATTATAGAAAAAAGTAGCAATATAGAGGTAAAAAGTAAGAATCACATAAAATAGTTTTTCTGGTTGCCATCCTTTTTGAATAAATTAGTATCAACTTGTACATGCTGTTTTAATTTTATTTTTTTCCACTTAATCGAACTGTTCCATGCCACAAAGCAGACTTCTAAAACTTAAAGTTTTTTGAAGTAGCTGGATAACATTTCATCCTGTGAATACATCATGATCTCTATTTTCGTTTCCCATTGTTGAGTGTTTGAATAATCTGAGCATTTTTGGAAGAAGGGCTCAGGGAATGTGTCCACTTCCACCTCCTTCTCACATTTACCAAGGGCCCCAGGGTCAGCTCCTCAA
>NW_028093928.1:0-1968 GCF_014824575.4 Sturnira hondurensis | reverse complement strand
AGGACGCAAGTGTTTTTGGACCCAGAGATTCCACTTTTGGGAACCGACACTACTTACTTAGAAACATCTATTCAAAAGAACTTATGCACTGCTGTGTTCATAATAGTGCTATTTACAATCTTCAAGGTTTGGTAACAGCCACTTACGCACTTCAGTAGGTGAGAGGATGAAAAAAATTATGGTACGTTTATAGAAAGGAGTGTGACGAAGCAAAAGAAAGAGTCCTTAACTTTTTCTGCAACGGCATGGATGGAAATGGAGACTATTATGCTAAGTGAAATAAGCCAGTTGGTGAAAGGAAAATAGCAGATGATCTCACTTAAAGAGTTATCTATTGAACAGAATAAACGAATGAGTGAAGTAGGACCAGAAGCATAGAATCATGAAATGGATTGACAGCTGTGATTGAGAGGAGCCAGGTGGGGATTGTTTGAAAGAAGGTGAGGGTTAGTCAAAGTGCACGTAGGAAGAATCCATTCCATAAACAATAGTGTGGGGAACGACTGTGGAAGTGCAGAGGTGTGGAGTGGAGAGGGAAAGGTGAGAAAAGCCGGGAAGGGCACAAAAGCACAAACCAAAAAAACACTGGTTTAAAACAAATATATTTACAGGGCATAATTTAAATGTGTCAAAGAGATTAGGCTGATGAAACTTTCAGAAAACCCAAAGGCTCAAGGAAATTTTGTTGATGAGGAAATCAGCCATATGTACCCATGACAGACATGATATATATATCATCTAGGTATTGGGAGCTCATTTGTATAACTGCTGTGAGATTGGAATCTGATTTCGCTCTTTTCCCCACCTCTTACTAGTTGTGCCTGCTCTGATTCTTGATCCACACTTTTCTCCTCCTCACATTATACATCAAGATTCTAGATATGGCTGTTTGTTTCTTCTTCTGTGCAGCTGATCTATGTTTTCTGTCTCTAAGCTGACTTCACACCCTTTTCCTCAACACTTTACTGTGTCTTGATATTTGACAACTCCTTTTGGTGTTTCTAGACTTTCCTAAGAGGGGGCATCTGACAAAAGATATGGCACATTTTGCTACTCTTATAACTGCTGAAATTAACCTGGAAAGTCCCCTGAAGAGCTCTTGCAATCATGTGTATTCAGCACTTGCATCCTGGACAAATGACTGCAATTTCAACCCATCAAGTTAGCACTGAGGGTAGTAAGCCATGATGACATCATGGCCCCTTGACAGGATGTGCTCTCTCTGATCTCTCAACCTCTAGTTTTGCTTCATTCCAAATGATTCTCTACCCTCTCTAAAGACTGATGGACCTTTTCAAAATGTAAATATGATCCAGTCATTTACTTAAAACTTACAATGGCTCTCTAAGGACTTTAGAAACAAGTCCAAAACCATTACTGTGTCCCTTCAGGCCCTCCATGATCTGACTGGCTGATTTTTCCTGTCTTATCCCTCCTTCAGTGCTTTTGTCTGGTCACACTCTGAGACCCTCAATGGCTTTATAGCATTCCATCGCAGCTGAGAGCTGTGTCATGTCTTGTGTCCCACAGTTCCCCACCAGAATAGCTGCAAGAGAGTTTCCAGGTTTTTCAAGCAACTCCCATCTCTCCTCCACCCTCATTCCCTCTCCTACATTTACATATTCCTTGAAATACCATGAGATGATACAACCTTGCCAACCATCAGAAATTCAAGGATCTCATTCAGCATCAGTGCCCCATGGGCATTGCAAGCAACGAGATACTGTTGAAAAACATGGCTTTAACAATAAACCTTGGTTTTGCCTCACGAAATAACAAATCCAGATGTAGGTGATTCCAGAATAGAATTCAGCTTCTCAATGATACTAAGAGAAGCTTTGTTTTCTTCACTGTTCCTTCACGGTCACAAGACAACTGCCAGCAACCAGAAGGTGACAATAGCTCCCAGCATAAAAAGAAAAAAGCCGTCTCTTCACTACAGTTCTTTTTATCAGAAGAATATATTGC
>NW_028093927.1:0-3950 GCF_014824575.4 Sturnira hondurensis | reverse complement strand
CATTCTCAGTGCATGCGCATATCACAAAAGAGCCTGTCCATCTATCAAAAAATGTTGCCTTTTACCCAAGCAGCATCTTAGTAGTCATTTGGGAGAAGTTCAAGGACAAGTATCCACATGGCAACAGGAACCACGGGAGAAGACTGGCTCACTGACCAAGACATGAGTGGAAGCCTCTAGTGTTCATCTGCTGTCAGTGTAATTATCAGTGTAATTATCCCCATTTTAATTCAGAGCTATTCTCAGCAGTTGTACTTAGGGAATGCTTCTCTCTCAGTCCATGTCCTTATGGATATTTTGGGTTCCAAATTACTTCATGTTCTTCAGGCATAGGGGGCTTTGCGTGCTAAATAGCATAGAATTATATATACAGGGTATTTCTGCACCCTTTTATTAGGGAATTTCTGTGTAAAAATTCCAGCACTTTACACAGGTGAACTCTGGAGCTTCATCACATAGTCTGGTCTGAGTCAGTGCACCTTGTATATTCATTCTCAGTTGTGTCGGACAGTGAATATTGGTGGCCAAACACACAGATCAAGGCATTGCTGGTAAGAATTCAGACATCACTAATCATTACTCAGACTCCCTTTCAAAAGGGTCTTCTCTAGGGTTGGTCATGGAGGATCTGTGTGATGTTCCACATGTGGACTCCGTGTCCTCCAAACCCAGCAGCTGAGTAGGCACTGAGTTCTCCTTACTTCTAGGGACAGACAAGAGCATTTGTTTGGTTTTCAGTGTCTGGGGTGTGTCACAGATTCATCTTACCAGAGTCCACTGAGAAAGTCCCAATCTCTACAGTGCCCTGGACCTGTACTGGATTTAGCAAGCACATGACATTCCTGTGTGCCACCACTTCATTAAATTAAGTGCATATTTATTTTCTATGCTGTGCTTGTCATTATAATACATCATCACATATAGGACCTACATCAAGCAAACATCCTTCAAACACTCACAGTAATCTAATGAATCATATACATATCTATGCTTTCAGGAAATTGACCTCAAAAACCTTTTTCCATAAAAGCAAATTAACACTGGTTATTGTCCAAGATCAGATAAAGAAAAATCCTTTGCTAAACTCAATCACTGTGGATCCTGTGCATTCCCTGATGCCTTGGTTGCTCCAAGAAGCCCAGGTTTTCTGTCTCCAGCAGGGAGGTTTTTGTCTGTGCTCACACTGACTTCCCCTCACTTTGCTTGAGTGCAGTAACACAGGGCCGTGTCCTCGGCTTTCACGTTGTTCATTTGCAGGCACAGTGTGTTCTTTGCATTGTCACTGGAGATGGTGAATTGGCCTTTCACAGAGTATGCATAGTATTTCTGACTTCCATCACTCTATATAACTGCCACCCACTCCAGTCCCTTCCCAGGAGCCTGTGTTTTCCCACTGCATTCCAGAGCTACTTAAGGTGAATCCAGATGCTACACAGGAGAGTCTCAGAAACCCCCCAGGCTGAATCAAGCATCCCCCAGACTCCACCAATTGCTCAGCACACTGGACACCTGCAAACACACAAAAAACACATCATTTCAGGAACAGTCACACATCCACTGTTTCTCTCATATCCACTCACATACTCAATGTCTCTCATTCTTCACAAATTACCTCTTAAAATAGCAACAAGTAAAATCCAACTGATTCCAAACTCCACAGTGAGAGGTCTGTGTTCTGTCCTGAGCAGCTACTGGGGACACCTGGGAATCACAGGCAGGCCTCCTGTTCCAGAGCTACAGGGTCAGGACTGGGCTGCTTTTCATGAACAGAGGGGCCCTATTTGCACATCTTCCTTCTGTACATGGATCTCTGTATGGGCATCTGGGGTTGGACGGTTATATTAAAGACATGGTCCCAGAGAGAGAACTGTCCAAGAAATTATGCTTTTAAGATTTTCTCCTTATGCCTTGCCAGTTTGGCTCAGTTGTTTGGAATTTCCTCTTATAACTGAACGTTTGCAGGTCCAATCCCATCTTTGCATGTGTAGGGGAATCAACCAATATCTCTCTATCCCTCTATCTAGTCTGTCTATATATCTGTCTTTAGTTCTATCTGTTTCTCACTCAAACCAATGAAAAATATCCACCAGTGAAGATAATAAAAAGATAATATGAAAATGAAAAAAATTACTCCCTTTATTGGACTCAGTGGCCTCCCTGGAGACCCCACAGATCTAGGAAATGAATATAGGACTAAAGACAGTGAGTTATGGGAAATTGTCATAAAAATAGAAGAATTTATAATGATAGATCTCTTTGAAATCACTAACAATGAACACACTAGTGAAAGTCAAATCTCACAATCAGAGGGAAAGTTTAAAGTGTAGGAGGTTTGTGTTCAGGAGCCAGAAAGTACCATCTGACACCACTTCCTATATAAAATGACCAGAGAATGAACTCAGAATAGAGTGTGTCCCTCAAGCACATAAATTCTGGAGGAGGAGGTGGAGCATCTGTGTAGATCATTGGGAGACAGACTTGTGATCGCTACAGAGAGGCAGACAGTACTCCTGAGTCATGTTCCTTTAGTGGAGTTTGGTGTTGAATGTACAGCAATCTCACTGCCTCATTTTTTTAAGTCTGTAGACTCTGTGAGTCAAATATGGAGGACAGAGAAGGAACTCACTCAAGACTAGATCTACTTAGATGAAGATGAAGCTAAAGATTGTAGAGTAAATATGTATAAATTATAGTAATTTCATTATGAAAAGCCTTTATCCAATTCCTAATAGGCTATAACATAAAATAATGAAATAATAATTTATATGAAGAGCATCATGTTTCTTCATCCATTGATTACAGAATAAATAAATCCTTTAAATAGCTTCCCCCTCTTGGCCTGGTGGGTCTAACTTAATGTGAAATGGCCAATCATGGTGGTTCAGTCTTATGTTCACCATCAGCAATTGTGAGTCTGTGGACTTGTGATGTAATTCTAAACAGAAAAGCAAGAAACATGTTCACCCCTGATTCATTTGAAGTAAAATTCAGAAATTTCATCTTCAAACTCCTTCACCTGCTTTCATGTCTTCACTTGACACTTGTGCATGCTGCCATCTCATCCAAACAAGATGGGTGTCACAAGGGCACGCAGTCCCATGCCCTGTGGATCAGTGTGCAATAGTAGGAAGAGATCCTCACAAGTGCATGGGTGGCAGGATTAAGCAAGTCTGGTGCCCATACTTCCAGGGTTTTTGTTCTTTATATGGTCATTTTCATCCTCATGTAGCAAGTTCAATTTGTCTTATGTTACTTTCCTTAGAAATTTCCACAAACTGTCATCCAGCTATGAATATATCAGGTTTGACAAAATGATAAGATTTGATTTTTCAGTAACATTTCTCTAGTAGCTCTCACTTGCCTCTAACTTCATTTGAAACAATTTTAGTTAGAATATATGGTAGGAGCTCTCATTTCTCCATGCATTCAAATAATCCATAAAAATTTGTGAATTTTTGTAGCCATTTTTATGTTAATAACAGAATAAAGTACTCATTTTCAGCACATTATATTTTATTATTTTAAGAAAAAATAAAAATGCAACAAAGATGGGGAAATGTATTTACACATTGTATGGAGAAAGTGCTGTGACTGATACAATATCTCAGAAGTTATGTGAGAAATGTTGCCATTCATATTTCTCACTGAAAATAGCTCCATGGTGAGGTAGACGAGTTCAAAATGATAGAGAAGAAATCAAGACATTAATTGGAAATAATAAACGTTATACTACACAGGAGAAAGCCAAAATACTAGAAATACAGAAATAAACCAAGTTATACATGTGTCTTTTATTTTAAAAATGTCTTTAATTATCCAGAAAATAATAACAAAAATTTTTCTGAATGCACTGATTTGGAAATTGACCCATCTTAATTCTTCAGCTTTTATTTTTTTTAAAGAAAGAAAAAAAGAAATCTTACCACTTTGGATAAAGTGGAATGACATAG
>NW_028093926.1:0-902 GCF_014824575.4 Sturnira hondurensis | reverse complement strand
CCTGTTTCCCACAGTAGTGCCTGAAACCGTTTCCCCATCCACATTGTCCCCAAGGATGCCTAGATTTCTATAAACCCTCAAGGAGAAATACCTCTTCTTAGGTGGATCAAGGCTTGGAAAATTGTTCTGTGTTCCAAGCCTAGTTTCCCAAGCCCAGTTTTGCGGTTCTCCCCTTGGAAATACTACCACGAACTTGGAGAAGCCAGGTTAGCATCCAAAAAAACATGCAACCCATTCCACAAACACCTTCTCGCAAGGCTGTCTACTTTCTGCTGCACCCCGAGGCTAGGAAGGCTCCTTTGGAGGTGCACCTGCAGTTGGAGAACTTAAACAGTACCGGAGTTGCATATTTCCCATCGCGAAACCTGAAAGCAGTTTCACCAACCCCTTCCCCAACTGCCCAACAGCTTCTTTTCTCATGCCCAGGCCAGAAATCCTCCCCCTAGGGGGACCTGTGCTTGGCAAACTGGACTTGAGAAACTGTGCATGTCCTCCAAGTCCACTTTTCCAAGCTCAGTTTTGTATTTCTAGTCTTGGAGACTTCAACACGACACTGGACAAGCCAACTTACAGGCCGAAAGACCTGCACCCCATTTCCCCCGAAAATACTCCCAAGGCTCTCTAGTTCTTACCTAAGTCCCGGGCTAGCCAGGCGACTTCCGAGAACGATTCCGGCCCCTAAAACTCAAAAGAGCACTGAAAAGCCTCCTTATTCTCAGAAGAACCTGCCACTTCCTCCCAAACACCAACCAGTCAAGGCTGGCTAGTGTTGTCTTTAGTACCTAGCGAAAAAGTCTCCTCTGTGGTGGATCTGGGCTTGGAAACCCGGACTTGTTAAAGGGTTCCAGGTTACAAAGCCTACTTTTCCAAGGCCGGCTTTGCTTTTGCAGTCTTGGAAATGT
>NW_028093925.1:0-525 GCF_014824575.4 Sturnira hondurensis | reverse complement strand
CCTCTTCAGCATTTCCTGTGGGCGTCTTCCCCGGCTCTGGCGGTCACCGCATATCTGAGAGGGCTCGGTTACCCCCACTGACGGATAAAGAGGAAACTGAGGCTCAGAAGGGCCGGGGACTTCCCCAAGTGCACACAGCTAGCAGGCCTCTGAGCTGGTGCAACCAACCGTCCCCACGGTGACGGTGCTCCAAGGGAGGAAGCTGCTCTCGGAAGCTCCTCTCCTTGCAGCCCCGGGTGGCAGCCCTGAGTGGCGGCGTGGGTTTCGTTTCACTAGGACAGCCCCTTCAGACACAGGCCTTGCCCCCAAGCACCTCTCAGGAAGTGTTCATTGTATAAATGTTTCATGTCTATTTCTGGTAGTTGCCAAAACTTCTCAGAACAAGAGAACACACAGTTGACCCAAGTTTTCTAAATAAGGAAGAGAGCACCAGAGACGGGAGGGCTGCAGGCGCCTCTCTCTCCCGTTCCTCACACCTGCCTAACGTGTCCTGCTGGTCAGTGGCAGGCAGCATGGGGACCCGGG
>NW_028093924.1:0-538 GCF_014824575.4 Sturnira hondurensis | reverse complement strand
GGAGAGCGATAGAGGCCTGCTTTGCTTCCCCTATAAAGTCATCATATGCTACGTTGAAAAGAAAAACAATAAGCCTTTAAAATATTTACCCATTCTCCCAAAAGACATTTGACTGAGTTCTTCCTGCGTGCCAGGGACCATCCACGTGCCAGAATCATTGCCACAGACAAAACCTGACAAAGATTTCTGCCCTCGTGGAGCTTATAAATTCCAGAAACAGTTTTAGAATATTTTAATAAATGAAGTGAACTATGCAAATGGTATACAAAACTCATGCTTCTTTTTTCCTGTGATACTATAAAGAAAACTCAGAGATTTGGACAAGATAGGCATTCACAAGAGAGCAATTTCGTGGTTAAATCTACTACTGCCATGTCATTTCCATGTCTGCTCCCTGCCCACCCCACCCCCACCCTAACTGTGCATGCTTTCCCTAGAAAAACTGATCTAAGAGCAGAACTGGGCAATTTTCACCCCTGTAATAGTTTCTTAATTGAATCTCAGCTTCCTCATCTGTAAAATGAAATTATGACCAGGG
>NW_028093923.1:0-796 GCF_014824575.4 Sturnira hondurensis | reverse complement strand
GAAAGAAAAGTGATCAAATTGAACTTCCAACATTTCAATATGATCAGAAAAGTTCATATTGAAATGATTTATCTTGCGTGCTTTACGTAAGGCATGGTTTCATTCAGCTGGGATGCATGGTGGTGAGGCTGAACAAGAATACTGTAAACTTTCAGGAATGTATCTGCAATGTAAAAGCTTTCTACACAGGAAGGAACTTGGTCTGCTTGTGAGCAAGTCAGGCTACATGATGCATTGAATAACCAGAGTCAAAGGCCGACCCCACAAAAACAATGGATTTCTGCCACTGGGCCATGGTCCACTTCACAAGAAAGTAGTCCCTGTGGCCTCCAGCACTATCAGAACAACGCAGCTACCACCGCAGGGCCTCCAGTGGGGCTGCGCACTGCTGCCATCTGACTTCTCCCCTGCCCTTAATGGGGCCAGTTCTGCAGCCCACTTCTTGTCCCCTGAGTCTACTTCCTCCACTTGCATGAGACCCGCACGTCCAGCACCGACCCTGTTCCAAGTGCGAAATTTTATGCAGCACAATTCACCAGGCTCTTAGGCCTTGAGATGAACAAATATGGTCATTTCCTTCTAGGTATCCTGGGTCACCCCCTGCCACACAGCCCTCCCTACCACCGGCAGTGCCCCCCGTGGCTCCCATGGGGCACACAGCAGGGATACCTCAACATCCCTGCCCCTTGGAGAACGATGCTGCCAATTCTAAACACCCCAAAAGCACACAAGTCACTAACGAGTGCAAACGATGTGTGCCTGGCTGTGGATGGACAGCTACCTGCTCTCAGGCCCT
>NW_028093922.1:0-513 GCF_014824575.4 Sturnira hondurensis | reverse complement strand
CAAAACTGAAATATATTTATAACTGGTGGTTGACAGAAGGGAGAAGGGGTTGGAGCACTGCATGAAAAAAGGTGAAGGGACTAAGAATCACATATTTTTAAGTACAGAATAGTTATAAGAAAGTAAGACGAGCATAGAAAATATAGTCACTAACATTGTGATAACTAAGTGTAATGCCATTTGGGGTGATGGAAATATTGAGGGGAACACTATGTAAAGTATACAATTGTGTAACCACTAAGCTGTACACCAGAAACCAATACATAATTTTTTAAAAACTAAATAAAAAATTAAAAATAAAATTTTGTATTGGTTTCAGGTATACAGCAGAGGCTGTTAAAATATTTGTAAATAATCTTCATATGAACAGTGATAAAACACTACGTGAAAATCGTAAAACTCAATTCTTTCTTATATTAATTAAGGTGCTGTTAGCTATAAATAATGGGATTTCCAGCTAATGCTGACTAGTTATAAAAAAGGAGGTTGCTTAACATGAAGTGGGTATAGAAC
>NW_028093921.1:0-798 GCF_014824575.4 Sturnira hondurensis | reverse complement strand
GTTTAGGAAAACAATCTGGCTACTGCTCACTAAGTTAAACGTAGACTTACCAGGACCCAGCAATTCCACTCCTTGGTATCTCCCCACGAGAGGTGAAAACAGATACTCAAACAAATACTTGTACATAAATGTTCATAACAGCACTAATCGCAAGTGTCAAAAGGTGGAAACAACCCAAATGTCCATCAATAGATGAATGAATAAAAAGGTGGTCTGTCCGTACAATGGAGTATGATTCAGCCATAAAAAGGGAAGAAGTACAATTGATACGTGTGACAACATGGATGGACCTTGAAGACATTACACTCAGTGAAAGAAACCACTCATAAAAGGTCATATTCCGTGACTCCGTTTACATGAAATATCCAAAATAAGCAAGTCAATGGAGACAGAAAGTAAATTACTGGTTACCAAGGGCTGGAGGAAGGAGGATAGGGAGTGAGTACTGCCCGGCCCAACCTGTGGGGCAATGGCACTGTGCTCAGGACTGGAGGACATGCTGCCGGGAGGGCCTGAGCTGCCATCAGGGCGAGCTGCACCGTGGCAAACCTGAGCTGGAGAGGCGGCAGAGGCAGCTGAGGCGCCCTTCCCTCCCTGGGGATTTCTGGGCCAGCACCGTCCAACAGAACTTTCTTCAGTGACAAAAATGTGCTGTACAATGCAGTAGCCCCTAGCACTGACTGCTGACCACCTGAAATGTGTATGTGTGTGAACAGGGAACTGGATTTAAAATTTTGGACTGGGCATGTGTGAACAGGGAACTGGATTTAAAATTTTGGACTGGGCATGTGTGAACAG
>NW_028093920.1:0-506 GCF_014824575.4 Sturnira hondurensis | reverse complement strand
GAAGATACATTTATGGAGAGGATTTCCCACCAAAACCACCTTCTGAATTGGACCAACTGATGACGCTGCTAATAGCTCTGGAGGGTTAGTGTCTGATGTTACTATGTAGATGCAACAGAGAGTCATGTACAGGTTTAAGCATTTGTTAGGTTCCTTGGGTCTGCTATTGGGTGGCTCACTAGGCATTTCAAGCTTTTTTTTTTTTTGGAGGGGAGAGGTTACCAAAGTGTCAAGCATGGCCCCCACTTTATGTAAAAATGAAAATCTGTTCATTCAGGTAGAGGGGATTTGAAGATTATCTGCCCATTTGATACAGTCAACGTCTCTGTTCTCCTACATAACCATAAACAACTGAGGTTTAACCTTAACGTCTTTCATACATACAATGAAGTAAAATGGGTTGAAGTATCATTACAAATGAGCAGAGAACTGAGAGTCTTCTAGACTGTGGAGGTCTTCTGTTCTTTTGGGACTATTTTGTCTAATTTCTCTGGAACTGGGTAGAA
>NW_028093919.1:0-773 GCF_014824575.4 Sturnira hondurensis | reverse complement strand
AAAGGATACTTCTACACGAGGCGTAAAGACTTATCGGGGGAAACACGCTTCCAACGAAATGTCCTTATTGCCTAGAAACGAAGAATTGGCAAACGCTTCACTCTGCAGATTACACAGCACCTTCCCCAGCAGTGCCAGCAAACGATACTTCTACACAAGGGATAGAGACTTATCTGGGAATCCCGCTTCCTACGAAATGTGCCTATTGCCCAGGAAAGAAGAAAGGGCAAACGCTTCACTCTGCGGATAACACTGCAACTTCCCCAGCAGTGCCAGAATAGGATACGTCTACACAAAGGGTAGAGACTTATCGTGGGAAACCCGCTTCCTACGAATTGTGCCTATTGCCCAGGAACAAATAAACGGCAAACGGTTCACTCTNGAAAAGACCTTATTGTCTAGGAACGAAGAATCGGCAAACGCTTCACTCTGCAGATAACATAGCACCTACGACAGCAGTGCCAGCAAAGGATACTTCTACACAGAGGATATAGACTTATCGTGGGAATCCCGCTTCGTACAAAATGTCCCTAATGCCCAGGAACAAATAAACGCAAACGCTTATGTCTGCAGATTACACAGCACCTTCCCCAGCACCTCCAACAAACGATACTCCTACACAAGGGACGGAGACTTATCGGAGAAACCCTCTTCCTGCGAAATGTCCCTATTGCCCAGGAACGAAGAAACGGCAATCGATTCACTCTGCAGATAACACATACCATCCCCGCAGTGCCAGCAAAGGATACTTCTACACAAAGGGTAGAGACTTA
>NW_028093918.1:0-763 GCF_014824575.4 Sturnira hondurensis | reverse complement strand
ATGATAATTATATCAGATTTTTTTTGAAAATCTAAGTGAGGCCCTGGCTGGCATAGCTCAGTGGATTGAGCACGGGCCTGTGAACCAGACGATCGCAGTTCGCTTCCCAGTCAGGGCACATGCCTGGGTTGCAGGCCGGTTCCTTGCAAGCTAACTACCAGCAGGGGATGCACTAAAGGCAACCATACATTGATGTTTCTCTCCCTCTCTCCTTCCCCTCTAAAAATAAGTAAATAAAATCTTAAAAAAAAAGAAAATCTAAGTGAGAAAAATCTTTGTAAAGTGTTTAGTAAAGTCAATGTCAACTAGTACAGGCTTCAGAAATACAGCAGTTATTATTAATACTGCCATTATTGTCAACATCTTAAATGAATGTTTTAATATTTTGTACTATTTAAGAAGAACTTCAAATATGACACACACTTAAATGTAACAGAGAGGGGAAATTTTTTTTAAGTAGAAAATTTCCCACTACAGTTTCCTTCATTCTTATTTATTAAAAATATAATGATGAATACCAAGAAAAAAGGGGTGGCAGAAAAATTTGTATGATATGCTTATTTACATGAAAATGGTACATGTATTTAGACAGACAGGATCATTTAACCGGGTTGTGTATGCATAGATATTTTTCCCTGGAAAACATACAAAAACTTTTAATAATGGCTGTTGCTGAAGGGGGTACTAGGGATATGAGATAAAAGGGAAACCTTTTTAAAAAAACTATATACTCTTTAAATCAATTTGAATATTTATAATGTGT
>NW_028093917.1:0-561 GCF_014824575.4 Sturnira hondurensis | reverse complement strand
GCTTGCTCCATCTGTAAACATGGTAAAGCTCCTACATTTAAGGAAAGAAAATTCCATTTTTTACCAGCCACCATTATATGCCTTGTCTGAACTATTACAATAGCCTCCAACTTGATCTCTCTGCTTTGTCTTGTTCCCTGTAGTATAGTCTTATTACCACAATCACAACAATCTTTTTAAACTATGAGTTAGATTATTAACTTCTTTACTATAAGCACTTCAGATAATCTTCCCTGATTTTCTCAAATCCTCCAGTCTTGGCCAGGTGCTCCTACTTTGTGCTTTAATAACACAAATGTATGCCTCTATTGTATTATGACATGCCACAATAATAATTTGACTTGTTTCTCTCCTCCACTGAAATATTTTAATTCAATTTACAGTATATTTTCTTTTTTTGTATCCACCATGTCTAACATAAAAATGTCCTCAGTAAATGAAAAAATAAAGAATATATTATGAAGCATAGAACTCACATTTTTCCCTTTATTAACACCTACTGAGTCTGCCAGTTACATGCACTTAGTATTCTCCACTCTAAACTTCTGTTTCTTCACATTT
>NW_028093916.1:0-524 GCF_014824575.4 Sturnira hondurensis | reverse complement strand
CTAACACTCCCTGGGCACCTACTGTGTGCCAGGCTGGAAGGTGGTCCTCTGAAGCAGGCCCCCCCAGTCCCACTTTGCTCTTGCCCTTGGTCCCCAATGTGGTCCCTAGACAGAGTAAAAACCTGAGCTTTAGTCAAAACTGTTCCTCTGGGAGAGTTTGTTCAGTGAATGAATGAATAATCCCAGCTCTAAGGAGCTAACAATCTAATGAGTCTTAAAAGACTAAGAGATGAGAAGAAGGGACACAGTAGGCCGAAGCCTCCGAGGCCTGAGAAAGCAGGGCCCGNCGCCTCGGAGGCCTGAGAAAGCAGGGCCCGGGGGGGGGGGGGTGTGGGCAAGGACAGAGCGTATCAGGCCCTGAGCTAGTCGGGTTCACAAAGCCTGTCTGGTAGGAGCCACTGAGTGCCCTGGGAGACCGGAGTGAAGGTCAGGGGCGAGGGGTGAGACCGCCAGTGTCTGTGGCTTGGGGGCCGGGACCCACACAGTTTCTATATTCATGGTGTGCTCTCAGTTCGTGATAAGAA
>NW_028093915.1:0-1567 GCF_014824575.4 Sturnira hondurensis | reverse complement strand
CTGGGACTTTGAGTTCTTCTTGAGCCATCTTTTGGGCTGTTCGTGCCTGTTACGTATCGGGATCGGAGCCCTAGGTGTTCACCAGAGCAGGGCACTGCACGGTGACCACTGCACGGTCAATGCTGACCTGCCTAATACAGCCCACAAGGTGACAGACAACCTGGTTTGACACGTTTCTCCTTCCAGCTGCCCCTGACGCTGGCCCTGGAAAGATGAGAAGTGAGAGGAGCAGGCGTTAAGGTCTCTCAGATGTTCATCCACACGGGGCCTCAGTCTCCTTAGAGATTTGTCCCTGTTGGAAGCTGAAGGGTTGGGATTCCTCCCACTAAACCAGTCTTTTGAAGGAAGTACTGGGGTGAGTGGTCAGTGGTTAAGATATCAACTCTTAACAAAGGATCCCTGCAATGTTCTGTCTGGGTGTTTACATGATTGCCTGTGTTAGTTGGTTTTCATCACGTGGGAAAGGTGAAACAGTTTATTTCAAATTAACAACACCTTTTCTTAGTTTCTAAAGTGCCTGGTGTCTAAGAGAGAGAGAGAGAGAGAGAATATCAAATGTGAGGCTTTATTCTGTTCTGCCCACACCTGAACTCTTGTGTGAAGGAGGAGATGAAGGGAGCCACAGGCTGAGTGGAGGGGAAGTGAGTCTCAGGAGACCAGAGAACCCTCCCTAAGCTACATCCAGCCTGTGCTGCAGATAGACCCCGCCTTCCCCCTCTGCCCCTAGGAAGGGGGTGGGGCATGTATCCCAGGGCAAGGCTGCCATGGACCCTTGGCCAGAGCCCTCCCTCTTTCCTCAGCAGCCAATTCCAGGCCTGACTCCTGCTCATCGCCAGCAAAGGAGTGGTTTTCTCACTCTGTCCAGGGAGGGAGGTAGCATCCCTGCCCTATACTGGGAAACAGACCACAGTCAGAAGGAGGAGACCCTCGGTGGAGAAACTTGCCCTCTTACTGTGTGTTCCAGTCTTCAAAGGAGGAGAAACAGAAGACGGGAGAGCCAGCAGGGCCCTCAGAGTGGGTACAAATGATCACCAAGACTCCAGAGTGAAAAGTTCAATGTGCTGAAAAGACTTCATAGCAAAGGAAATGAAAGTCAGATGCCAAGATAAAGTAACACTCTGTCCAGTAAGGGTTTTCCCCACAAACTAGCAGTTTCCTCCTGGGAGACAACATGCCCCTGGGGGATGTGTCCTGATCTCACCTGGCCTCCAGCTTCAAGACCTTCTTGCCCCATCTGCACCTCCACAGGACCCCAGGGGCCATCCCCTCCCTTTTGTACTCCTTTTCTCTGGAGTACAAAAGCACAAACATGGGATTTCTGTCAGACAAGAATCTGCCCCCTTACAGTGCCTGTGTTCTCATCTGTGCTGGTGTGATTCACTTAGTTCTCACTGTCTGCTTTGCATTGCTTCAAGACAGGCAGGTGGTGAGCAGCGTGCATACTCATGGGTGTCTACCCAGCATCTCACCACCCACTGCTCCTTGTCATTAATTGAAGAACAGAGCGGAAGCCAACAGGAAGCTGAGTTGCTGTGGCTTGTCAGGTTAACAAAGTGAAGGAAACACA
>NW_028093914.1:0-1882 GCF_014824575.4 Sturnira hondurensis | reverse complement strand
CTGTCAAAATCATACCTTTTATTTGAAAAACTGATAGTAAGTCAGTTGGATGGACATCTAATCATTGGATTCTTGTGGCAATAAAGAGGAAACTGACAACTTAGAAAAGGCAGGGCCTCGGGCACTGATTTTTAATTTACTTTTTTAGGTACATGATGAAGTAAGCAAGTCTATAGAGAGTGCTGTATCATGGACACAAAGCTGTGTGATTCCAATTATTTGCAGATCTGCAAAATAATAGGTTAGATTTATTTGGAGGAAATACTTTCAAATAATAATTACCACAGATTAAAAGCCAATTGCCCCATTGCCTAATTTTATAAAAAGGCTCTCAGCAAACTGTCACAGAAAGAAACCTCCACGTGACAAAGGACAGCTGCAAAAATCCACACCGCTGTGGCTGACGTCCAGTTCACGAGGAAGTGTGAGGCACTTTCTCCCGCAGACCCGGAACGGGGCGGGGTGTGCACGCTCACCGCCTCCATTCACCAAAGGCCCCAGCCTCTGCCAGCGCACTGCGCTGTCCAGACGCCCTCGTTAAGGGACAGGGAGGAGACGGCCAAGTGGCACTGTGCGAGGACGCGCTCAGGTCCCTCGTAGAGCGACTTCTCCCGGGTTGTGGCGGGGCAGACGGAGCCTGCTCGCTGCGGGGGCTTTGACCTCCGACCTCCTGGGGGAGACCCATGACCACACAACATGCACATGTCGCCCCCAAACAAAGAACAGCCTTCCCTGAATCTGTACTTAGTTTAAAAAGCAAAATCCCTCAGCAGCAGGTGGCTGGCCCCAGCAAAGATGCTTTCTCCACCCTGGTCCATGCACCCGGCACAGCAGAGGCACCAGCTCTCTGGGCAGTGCTGGTTCAGAGCCTTCCTGACCGCGGGGAACTTCCGTGTCTGCAGCCCCTAGACACAGCTGCCCGTGCTTATGGGCCCCCCCACTGAGGGTGTCCCTGCCAGGAGCTGCCACGGTCCCCGGCCTGCAGCTGTGCAAGGGCACCGGGCACACGGGAGGCTAGAGAGTGAGGGTCGGCATCAGGCATTCTCATCCCCAATGTCCCTGAACCCAGGAAGGGGACTCTGCGGCTAGAGGACCAGACAGATTGGCAGCGTCCCCTCTGTCTCCTTAGAGAGGTCAGGCTAGCCACGCTGTTTACAGATATAATTCTCTTCCCAGGCCCTGTCCTCTGCCTCCCCAGCTCGTGCGCCAGCTGGCTGACCCACAAACCTTGTGATCGCGAGAAGAGGAGGCAATGGCCAGCAAAATGTGTGCCATACAGTAGTCGCCCGATAAATAGCTGGCTGCCCGCATGAGCGAACGAGAGAGCCAGCGAGTGGCCTGGCAAGGGCATGGAGACCTGGGTGCGGTGGGGCCCTGCAGGCAGGGGCCAGGCATGGGTGGAAACGGACCAGGGAGGGACTGGGCCAGAGCAGCCTTTGACTGGAAAGGCAGGGGGGAAGGCTGAGACCGGAGGCCAGCCACCTCCAGAGCAGCATTCTGCAGGCAGCTGGGGAACTGGTTTACCACCCCACCCCCAGGCTTCCTTCTCGCCAGCCTGCCTCCCTTGGTGCCAACAGCCATTCATCTGGCCAAGCCCTCTGTGCTAGAGGTGACAGCTAATCCCAACACACTAGCAGGTCGGTGTAGGCTGGCCAGGAAAGGATCCACTCCACCCGCCACCTGAGTGCCCGGCACACATACACGCACTCACTCGCCACCTTGCTCAGGGCGAATGGCGCCCTCGGGCTCGGCCTGGTCCTGGGGGTTTGCCCCCCTCAGTGTTCTTCTGTTGGGGTAGGAGTGCAGGCTTCCACTTAGGCCTGCCCTGTTTTCCCGGGACTCACACCCTATCGTAGGTGAAACTGCCTCCAAACCCACCTCC
>NW_028093913.1:0-1182 GCF_014824575.4 Sturnira hondurensis | reverse complement strand
TTTTTGTGGCTATTCTTACACTTTTCTCTTTATACTTTCTTGAAAAGTTTTTTTCATGTTTCTTTTGCTTGAGTTTGTTGAACATTTTGGGTCCACAGGTATTATAATTGTCATCAAATTTAAAAAAAATTCTATTATTTATTTTTTCCCCTCGTTTCCTTTATTTTAAAGGTGTCAGCTACACAAGTATTAGGCCTGTTGAAGAACAATGATGCTCTACTTTTTCCTAGTCCTTTTTCCCTGTCTGAATTTCATATATTAGAATTGTTCCTAATTCTAGTTCACAGTATGATTCAAGTAATTTTTTTCTCTCATCATTGACCTTAGCTTTCTACTTTTTTGCATACTTGCTAATTTTTTATTGGATGGCAGGCATCCTTGTTGAGTAAGCATTAGATAGTCATGTGAGTTTTCTTTTTTTAAAAGATTTTATTTATTTTTAGAGAGAGGTGAAAGGAGAGAGAAAAGAGGGAGAGAAACATCAATGTGTGACTGCCTCCTATGTGCCCCCTACTGGGGACCTGGCCCACAACCCAGGCATATGCCCTGACTGGGAACCGAACCAGTGACCCTCTGGTTCACAGGCCCGCACTCAGTCCACCAAGCCACACCAGCCAGGGCAATAGTCATGTAGTTTTTCAAAGAATAGTTTTGAGCTTTACTCTGGGCCACAGTTAAGTTACCTGGAAACAATTTAATCCCTTCGGACCAAGCTTTTCATAGGCAGGACCAAAGTGGCCTTTAATCTAGGGTTAATTTCCCCCCAATACTGGGATAATATTCTTTTAAGTTCTCTACTTAACACCTTAGGCATTACAACACCTTGGCTGGTAGGAATATAAAGTATTCCTTTCCTTGAGTGAGTTCCAGAGATTCTCCTGCCTTTCCTTTTGAGTGAGTCTGTCCCTGGCCTTGCATAGTTTTTAAACATACACTCGGTCAGCACCGAGACTCAAAGTCTCTGTAGATCTCCACAGCTCTCTTTGTTGCTCTCTCGTCTTCAGTAGTCTGTCCTGTAAACTGTAGCCACCTTGGCTTCCTTAAACTCCTAACTCCACCTCCTTGAATTAGAGAGAGTCTCTCCTTGGGTTCCCCTTCCCTGAGTTGTAGCTAAAAAAACCTCTCTCTAGGTAGCAAACTGAGGTAGTAAAACTGTTTTCTCTTGCTCAGATTTTACATTAG
>NW_028093912.1:0-1270 GCF_014824575.4 Sturnira hondurensis | reverse complement strand
AACTGGACTACAACCCAGGCATGTGCCCTGACTGGGAATCGAACCGCGATCATCTGGTTCACAGGCCCTCGCTCAATCCACTGAGCTACACCAGCCAGGGCCCAGAGGGGTGCTTTTAAACGAATCTGAAATATACAAGGTCCTCCGCCTTGGACTTCTTCAGAAGTGCTAAGACATTTCTCCTCCTCCCATCACCTGCCTCCCAGCCCAGACCCTAATTCCAAAATCTGAAGGCCTGTGGCTCGGGCCTTTCAGATAATCTATTCGCAAACATCCCTTCTTTGTCTAATGGGATGCCCTCTTGTTACCACCTATAAATACTGTTCATTCTACTAACACCCTAAACCCAGACAGATCAAAATAACTAAGGTTCACAACGTCCAAGGTTGTTTTTATAGTGGCATTTTAATGGGGGGACTATTGACCCCCTCCAGGTTGCCCAGATTGGACGATGCCGAAGAAGCCAATGCACTGACTCCATGCAGAAAATGTCAGCTACCGCACCTCCCACAGAGCAGGAGTGCCTGCCACACGTGCCCCGCGCTCTCTTCCAGAGAAGAAACAAGTCACACCCCTTCCCTGCAGGTGCGCCTATTTTTACAGAACACACCCGAGTTCGGAAACAGCCTTCGACACAATGTCCAGGTCAAGTCAGTCAGCGTAGGTGGTCTTCTCACCGGGGTGAGAGCCCCCATCGGGCGTCCTTGTCAGAAAGGCCAGTAGTCCCTTCTCGCTCTTCGAGCACAGAGCGGTCTTCACCCTTAAAGACTAACCTTTGCCACTGGACCCATGGCCCCTAGGACAGCAAGTTTAAAGGCGCTTGTCAGTGACCGGACATGACAGATGCTCAAACAAGGCTGATGTCCACTCTCTTCTCCAAAAGACATTCTTTTTTGTTTGTTTTACAACTAAAATAAGAGGAATTTTAGGAGAAAATCATACTTCACTCTCGGGTCTTTTTCTTTTTTTAGTCCTCACCTGAGTATATGCATATTGGTTTCAGAGAGAGGGCAAGGGAGGGAGAGAGAGCGGGAGAGAAACATCCATCGGTTGGTTGAGTCTTACACATGCCCTGACCCGGGCCCAAACTCGTTGCCTAGGTACGTGCCCTGACCGGGAATCAAACTTGAGACCTTCCAGTCTATAGGATGACACTCCAACCAACTGAGCCACATGGGCCAGGGCCACTCTTGACTCTGTTTCGATAAAAAGGAAGAAACAAACAGGAGAGCGACTCAATGGAAGATGAAAGAGGAGAGTGAAATGAAAG
>NW_028093911.1:0-548 GCF_014824575.4 Sturnira hondurensis | reverse complement strand
AATGTATGGTTGCCTCTGCCGAGGACACACAATGTATTGTGTGTCCCCTGCCAGGAACTGGCCTGCAACCCAGGTATGTGCCCTGACTGGGAATCGAACCATGATCCTCTGGTTTGCAGGCCCGTGCTCAATCCACTGAGCTACACCAGCCAGGGATATGGTCTGCATTTTAATTTCATTCTAAGTTTCCCAATTTTGGGGAGTTTCTTTTTTTTTTATCCTATAGTCCCATCCTGGTTTTTCTATAATAGTGAATGGTGTGTGTGTGTGTGTGTGTGTGTGTGTGTGTGTGTACATGCACACACACCCATGCAGGAGTATTAGAGAGGAAGATTCAAGGTATGACTTTGCTTATCACGTAATGACATGTGCCTGAGGCCACTGCCTGGGAGGTGGTTTTAAAAGAGTAAAAAGTAATCATCAGAGAAGCTCAAAGTAGGAGTGTCAGGCAAGAGATGACAAACAGATACTTAGGATGAGTTTGTTCGAGATATAGCCATCCCCAGGAACACATACAATTACCAGAGCTAAGACTCTGTAAAAATTAG
>NW_028093910.1:0-1784 GCF_014824575.4 Sturnira hondurensis | reverse complement strand
GGAGAAGGAGAGAGGGGCAAGGGTACAGAGAATAAGGTAGAAAATAGACAGGAGGAGGGCAAGAATAGTATGGGAAATGTAGAAGCTAAAGAACTTATAAGTAAGACACATGGACATGAACTAAAGGAGGGGGAATATGCATGAGAGAGGGTGGGCAGGGTAGAGGGGAATGAAGGGGGGAAATGGAACAACTGTAATAGCATAATCAATAAAATATATTAAATAAATAAAGAAATAGAAAACAATGACATTTTTCATTACTTTTTATTCAACCCCATGTTATTGACAACTTATCCCTTTCAAATGAGATGAAAATATTTGGGTATACTTAGCGAAAAATGTCCTAAACACTTTAGACTTTTGTCTCTCAGGAAAAACTTATATTGAACAAGCTTTCACTTCATGTATTGTAGGTTTGTACTCCATCAGAAAGCCTTTGAAATTATACTTTGTTTCAGCATATCCATAAGAAAATAACCTACTCCAATATTTATAATTGGAAACCTGTGGTAATTCTAAAGGACAGGGAAATGTTTTCCTTAAAAGTCACTAACATAGTGCTAACTGAAAAGTTTGCCACTTCTGTCACTTGTGCTAAAAACTGTTTTGTGCTTTGTCATAGCTTGTTGTTGCATACAATGTGCCCCTTGTGTGGAACTGTAATTAAATGTATTCCTAAGCCCCCTACCACACAGTCTAATGCTAAGAAACATGCTTAACAACAAAATGAGTACTTCCACATGAAATTGATCTCACAGAAATAAGACATTTTAAACTAACACTGAAGGAATGATGAGGAACTCAAAAGTTGAAAAATTTAGCTTAAAAAATAGTTAATAATTTTAGTAATCAATGCATGTAAAAGCTATTTTTATTTAATTCTTATTCATGTGCAGTTTTCTGTTTTATATTCCCAGCCCTGCCCCCCCCGCAGTGTTCCCCACCTCCCTTCCATTTCCGCCCCCCACCTTAATTATTGTCCATGTGTCCTTTATACTTATTCATGTAAGTCCCTCTCCTTTTCCCCTATGATTCTCTCCCCTCTCCCCTCTGGACCCTGTCAGCCTGTTCTGTATTTGAGTGTCATTGGTCATATTTTGCTTGCTTGTTTCTTTTGTTGTTTAGATTCCTGTTAAAGGTAGATCATATGCTATTTTTCTTTCACCGCCTGGCTTATTTCGCTCAGCATAATATTCTCCAGTTCCATCCTTGATGTTGCAACAGGTAGGAGCTCCTTCTTCCTTTCTACAGCATAGAATTCCATTGTGTAAATGTACCATAGCTTTTTGATTCAGTCATTTACCAATGGGCATCTAGGTTGCTTCCAACTCTTGGCTATCATAAATTGTGCTGTTATGAACATTGGGGTGCATAGGTTCTTTTGGATTGGTGTTTCAGGGTTCTTAGGATATACTCCTAATAGTGGAATTGTTGGGTCAAAAGGCACGTTCATTTTTAGTTTTCTTAGAAAATTCCATACTGTTTTCCATAGTGGTGGTACCAGTCTGCAATCCCACCAACAGTGAATTAGGGTCCCCTTTTCCCCACAACCTCTCCAGCACATGTTGTTTGTTTCCTTGTTTATGATAGCCATTCTGAGTGGTGTAAAGTGGTATCTCATTGTGGTTTTAATTTGCATCTCTCTGATAGCTAGTGATATCGAGCATCTTTCCATGTGTCTCTGGATCCTCTGTATGTCCTCCTTGGAGAAATGTCTGTTCAAGTCCTTTGCTCATTTTTTAATTGGGTTGCTCATCTTCTTTGAGTGGAGTCGTGTGAGTTCT
>NW_028093909.1:0-1758 GCF_014824575.4 Sturnira hondurensis | reverse complement strand
TGACCACAGAGGAGGTCTATGATCAATTTGGGTGAAATGGCAGTGGAATATGATGCATCCATGAGTGAGAGATAGATAAGGAAGAGGTACATGGGGGAGCCCAGAAAGGGGCTGGCAAGAACAGTCACCACAATGAGCAGGTTGCCCACCATTGTCACAAGGTAAATGAGTAAAAATATGACAAATAATAGTTTTTGGCCCCCAGGATCCTGAGTGAGGCCCAGGAGGACAAATTCTGTCACGTTGTTGCTATGTCCCATTTAGTCTTCTCTAAAGCCTGTTTCCAGAATAGGAGGTCAGGGGAAGGGACCTGTAATGAAATGGTGAACACTCTTTGAATACATCCATTATATCTTGGTGTACCTAGTCATTATTTTATTTTCTTCAGGGGTTTACACACTATAAAACTTTGGTGAAGACCTATGAGTTCTTCTTCCTAATATTCTTTTGCACCTTCCTTTGACAATTCTGTTTCTCCTCAAATGATTCTGTTTGGGCTACAAGTAATCAGTTTTCCCTCTACGTCTTAGTGGATTGCTGACAGAAAAGTACCAAAGGCCCCACAGCCAGTTGTATCTTTAATAGAGCCTTATTTAAACTGTCAGTCCTGGGCACACAAGTCAACAATGACTTACTCAATGACTTACTCTTTGGTGGTGGCAAAAAAAAAAAGAACTCTCTAAATAAATCAGCATGAAGTCAGTCCTCTGAGTTGGTAGTATTTGTGGTGAGAACTTTTATAATTGATGTAGCATCAAAAAGAATGTCTCTCTTGGAAAAACTCAATTAATACTAGGTTAAGTTGCTATAGGTATTCAGTACTTTATGTCTCAAGGATATTCAGTCTTCATAGATCTAACTAACTATTCACATACAGTACTGTATCCAAAATGACATTATTAGCACATTGTTTCATAAAGCAATTACTCAGTTGTACTCTGAGACTGTCAGCAATTTTTCTGCTCCTTTTTTTACTATCAGCTTTTTAAGAACTTGCAATTCTCTCCATGTAATATTTGTCTATCCTACAATTAACACACAGGCACTACTTTTGTCTATCCTACAATTAACACACAGACACGATTTTCTCCAAATATTTTTGAACTTCACTGACTGGTGACTATCATTAACTCTTATGTTACCAGCGGGTATTTTTTTTTTTACAAAACTCTTGGGGTGACCTAGGTATTGAGGAAGGGGAACACAGGCACTGAAAAGAGAGGTCGAAGACAATGAGACATGGTTATGTTTATAATTCCTCCAATTTACTGAGAGTGTTCAGAAATGGAGCTTTGGTGCCCAGGTTCCAAAAATCAGCATACTCAAGGGAAGAGCCCAACATCAGTGTAAGAAAGCATGGGGTTGCCCTGGCTGGTGTAGCTCAGTGGATTGAGCATGGGCTTGCGAACCAGACTATCGCGGTTTGACTCCCAGTCAGGGCACATGCCTGGGTTGCAGGCCAATTCCCAGCAGGGTCCAGTTCCCAGCAGGGGATGCACAAGAAGCAATCATACATTGATGTTTCTCTTCCTCTCTCCTTCCCTTCCCCTCTAAAGATAAATAAATAAAATATTTAAAAAAAGAAAAAAAGAAAGCATGGAGTTGAGTCATTTCTAATGCAATTGCATCTCTGTCTCAGTTTGCTCTTTCGAAGATAAAGGGCTGGGACTAGACAATCTCAGAAACCTTGTCAAGTCTTACCTTCCATGGGACTCTTTGTGCAACCCCATCTTACATTCTACTCTACTGACTTTTTCA
>NW_028093908.1:0-704 GCF_014824575.4 Sturnira hondurensis | reverse complement strand
CATCAAGGTAGCACTGAGGGTACACTAAGCCATGATGACATCATGGCCCCTTAACAGGATGTGCCCTCTCTGATCTCTCAACCTCTAATTTTGCTTCATTCCAAATGAATCTCTACCCTCTCTAAAGACTGATGGACCTTTTCAAAATGTAAATATGATCCCGTCATTTACTTAAAACTTACAATGGCTCTCTAAGGACTTTAGAAACAAGTCCAAAACCATTGGTGTGTCCCTTCAGGCCCTCCATGATCTGACTGGCTGATTTTTCCTGTCTGATCCCTCCTTCAGTGCTTTTGTCTGGTCACACTCTGAGATCCTCAATGGCTTTATAGCATTTCATCACAGCTGAGAGCTGTGTCATGTCTTGTGTCCCACAGTTCCCCACCAGAATAGCTGCAAGAGAGTTTCCAGGTTTTTCAGCAACTCCCCTCTCTCCTCCGCCCTCATTCCCACTCGTACATTTACATATTCCTTGAAATACCAGGAGATGATACAACCTTGCCAACAATCAGAAATTCAACGATCACATTTAGCATCAGTGGTGGACATTGCAAGCAATGAGATACTGTTGAAAAACATGGCTTTAACAATAGGTCTTGGTTTTGCCTCACAAAATAACAAATCCACATGTAGGTGATTCCAGAATAGAATCCAGCTTCTCAATGATGCTAAGGAAAGCTTTGTTTTCTTCACTGTTCCTTCAC
>NW_028093907.1:0-1189 GCF_014824575.4 Sturnira hondurensis | reverse complement strand
ACCCCTCCTCCCTTTTGAGATACTCAGGGGGACACAGCTCCTAGGACTTCATGCAGGTCAGGCTAAACCACAGCCAGGCCCTTCCCCATGTCCAGACCCTCACCACCCTCTGGTAGCCATAGACAGTGTGACATGTTCCAGGGAAGGCACCTGAGTGGGAGCTGGAAATCCCTGCTCTGGTCCTACACCTACTATCAATACATTGGATAGACAACAAAATCAACCTCAGTGGGAGGTTCACATAAGAAAAATGGACTGAGAAGAAGCCAATTGGCTCCTCAAAATGTTAACAGGAGAAATATTGCTTGCAGGAGAGGAAGCTCAATACGATTCAGAGTGATGCAATAGGAAGCAGGACATGGACTCCAAGATGAAAGGATCAAGAAGAAGGGACCTTGGGTCAGGATTGTTCTAAGGGCACAAGCTCTGGGACCTCTGGATAAGTCAGTCTGTCCAATGGGACAGGCGATGTTCCTTGTCTCGCCCACGTAGTGCACACTGACCACTGACGTGGGAGCTGTGTGCCTTCCTGAGGCAAAGTCTGTTCATCGACAGAGAGGTACTTCACCTAAGGGATGTCTGGAGTTGCACTAGTTTGGTGCTAGGGCTCCAATTACAGTAACTGATCCTCCCAGAATAAAAATGTCCCCTCAGGAAAAGGACAGGTATTCTATGGTGTGTGGATTATCAGAGAAAACTATTTGCCATCACTGTTAATACCTTATGACAGACATTTCCAGCTGAACAAGGGAAGAGACTTCATGGCTAAGGGTGGGAGAGGCTGAAATTTGGCTTCTGGGATGGAGGGAGAAGGACAAGGATGTTTGGGGGAAGTGATACTTTCAGCTGTGTGACTATTGCTTGTGTGTTTTTCCACATTTAGATGCTATCTTACTTTTTAGTTTAGACAATAATGTGTATAATTTGAGAGAGCTGATCTATCAATGACCCGCTCAGAAAGCCACTAGGCATGGCATGCATACCTGGACCAGAGACCAGAAGTCTGAATCTTTTTGTCTCTTAGAATCACCGTGGCGGGGCTCCCTGGGGACAAGGAAGGTGTCCAGGCATTTTCTGAAAGAGGCAAATGTCTGATCTTTGTGAGGATCCACCTTGACTTCTGTTCCATGTCCTTTCCTGCAAATGGAGGATCCTCCTTCCAAGCTACAGGTGTCCAATTTCATTTGAA
>NW_028093906.1:0-937 GCF_014824575.4 Sturnira hondurensis | reverse complement strand
GGGAATCAGAAGAGATCAATTTAAGAAGCTGAGGCTAACAAGAAGAGTCTCAAAAACAATGGGAAGACAAAGAAACAATCCCCAAATGAAAGGAAAGGTGGAAGCCTCAGAAGCAATGTTAGATGAAATAGAGGCAAGCTAACTATCAGATATTGAATTCAAAGCACTGGTTATCAGGAAGTTTAAACAGCTCACAATGAGCTACCAGTGACTACAGGGGAGCTACAATGAACTCACCACAAATTATATCAACATGAAAACAGAGATAGAAACTATCAGCAAGACCCAAGAGAAAATTAAAAATGCAATTTCTGAATTGAAGAAAACAGCCAAATGAATCAAAAGCAGAATTAATGAGGTAGAAGATCAGATCAGCGAGTTGGAGGACAAAGTAGAAAAAAATCTCAAAGAAAGAGTGAGAAAAGGAAAAGAGGCTCAGAAAGAATGCAGAGGGATTAAAAGAAATGCAAGACAATATGAAACATAATAACATCCGAATAATAGGGATACCAGAAGGAGAAGAAGAAAAAGTGATAGAAAACCTATCTGAAAAAATATTGAAGCAAAACTTCACTAGTTTATGAGAAAAAAAGTCACACAAATGCAGGAATCACAGAAGTCCCAACCAAGAAAAACCCAGAGGCCCACTTCAAGACACATCATCATTAAAATGGCAAAATTCCAAGATAAACAAAGAATCTTAAAGGCAACAAGGGAGAAAATAAAGTAACATACACGGGAGCCCAGAAACAGTTAGCTACTGACTTCTCAAGGTAAACGCTCCAAGCAAGAACAGAATGGCAAGAAATATTCCAAGTAATGAGAACCAGAGACCTGCAACCAAGAATACTTCAACCAAAAAAGCTCCCAATCAAGATAGAAGGCCATAAATGGATTAAATGCTCCAATCAAAAGACATAGAATAGCTGAATGGATA
>NW_028093905.1:0-2235 GCF_014824575.4 Sturnira hondurensis | reverse complement strand
GTAGGCACAAATTATCAATAAGGTTACTTCTATATTATTTCATAGTTTTTGAGTTAATGCGGATAAATATTTTGCTACTGAAACAGAAACATTAAGAGATAGTTTTTATTATCTAACTTTGTAAAATATATGTGCTGTCTATGTGTCCAACTGCCTGTTAGATATCCCTCCCCTTTGTTGTCCACTAAGCTCCACAAACCTAACATGCCCCCCAAAATCTTGTGCTAGCTCCTAGGAAGGTGGGGTAGGAGTAGAGTCTTGCCAACTAGTGCATCCTGAAAGCCCGAGGGTAGGAAAGGCAGCACTTGGCCTTGCAACATCTTAAGGGCAAGAATAGAGAACTCCTCACAAATGGAAAAGAAGGCTGGAAAATGGAAATCTCACCACTGCAACATGTATCACATTTTTATGTCCTACTTTATATTTATTACTACAAAATAGAAGTAAGAATTAAATTATTTTCAGACAAGAGCAAGGACTACCTTACAGAGAAACTAAGAATTCACTAAGATGTGTCATAACAAAGAGATCACATTTTGCTGAAAGCTGCCAAACTAGTTCATTTCCATGCTTTTCTGAAACATTACCATGTTGAGCTGAGTTCTGAAATGCAAATATTTAATAACCTTCCCTTAATTTACCACCTACCCTCATCCCAAATAGCAGAAGTAAGAAATAACAGTAACAGAGATCATATAAATATGTAGGAATTGCCCAAATGTGTCATCTCCTTAGAAATCATGTCTCAAAATGTCCAACGACTAGCCATATTGCATCCTCAGGGTTTAGGCTAGCTGCTCTGAACAATGGAAACCTAGTGACCAAACAGCTCATGGAGAGAAACCAGAACTTGATCTCTCCTCTCAGCATTTCAAGGCTAATTTAATGTGCGTAATGAAGATCTCAGGCCAAGAATTTAAGCTGGGTAACAACTTGGAGTTACAATACATCTACAGTTTCTCAAACTTCAGTGTAAATAAGAAGTACTCACAAATCCTGTTTTTAAGATGTAGGTGTGCATGAAAAAATGTTCAGAATCATGCCTGACTCATTACGGAAATGCAAGTAAAAAATACAGTGAAGTACCACTTCATATCTGTTGTAGACCGCTCTGACTAGTTTTAGGAATTGTGTCTCAACCCCTTGTGACTAAGGGTGAGGAACGACCTTTGGAATGCCAGACCTTTGGAATGCCAGCCGTAGGAGACAAAGCCTGTCTCTGGTAGCAAACGCTGCCTCAGTTTCCTCTCTCTGCCCCCAAAACTTGGTCGGAAGTCAATGACGGGTAAGACCTCTCATGGGGTGTGGGGGGGGGGGCGCAACCTAAGCCAGACTCAGTCACTTGGGAGGCCTTCTGGAAGGACTTGGGGGGTGGGGGGCTGCGACAAAGAGGGGCAATGGAATCTTGCCCCCTGGCTTTGACAAAGCCCGAATCCCCAAGTTCTCTGGGAGAAGCACTTCCTGGCTCTAATCCCCTTAGGCCTGAATACCTGTTGGGGAGGGGTGCAGCTCCTTGCCTTGCTAGAGCATGTCATGGGGAAAAATCTGGCATCACAAAGACTTCCTGATAAACATGCGAAATCTGCTCTGCTAAGAGTGTTTTCATTCATATGTTAAGGGTTCGAGCAGGAAACCCTAAAACTCTCTTCCTGACAGACTCTGTAGCCCTCAGATTTCTTTGAAATGTTATCTACTGTTTGATCCTTGCCGCCCTGTATTCCTGTGTATTACAATCCAATAAAAGGCCCTGGAGAAGGGGTCTCGAGGCCTTTTTCTCTTCAGAGAAACTGGCCACTGCTGGCCTTTGTCTCCCCTGAGAAACTGGCCACTGCTCACTCCTCCACCCTAAGCAGAAACACCATCATATTTTGGTCATGATTACTCTCCATCAGTGGCACCTGGGGGGACTCGAGAGAAGTCGCCCCCACACATATCCACTAGGATAACTAAATTTTTTTTAAAAAACAGACAATATCAAATGTTGACAAGGATATAGAGAATTGGATTGTAAAAGGCGCAACCCCTTTGGAAAATGTGGCAGTTCCTCAAAATGTCAAATACAGAGTTACCATATGACCAAGTAATTCCATTCCTAGCTACATGCCTATATTATTCTGCAGAGGCTGCCGCAACAAAATACCACAGACTAGGTGGCTTAACAACAGAAATTTATTTTCTCACCGTTCTGGCACAGCTGGTTTCTCCTAAGATATCTCTCCTTGGCCACCCTCCTGC
>NW_028093904.1:0-1890 GCF_014824575.4 Sturnira hondurensis | reverse complement strand
TTCAGATGGAACCAGGAGTCATGTAGGGGCTGGCCAAACTCCTGAACCTGGTGCAGCCAGGCTCCCCCTGGAGAAGCAATAGTCCTGGGGACAGGCAGTTGGGCAGCACAGTCACAGTCTGGAACTCTCCTTCTACGCTGTCCTCTCAGGGCATTACTTCTTGGGCCTGGGCCTCTGAGCATGCCCATGTGTAACCAAGGGACACCCCAATGCCAACGCTGACCCTTATGGGCTGTCCCAGGAGGAGGAGGCATGGCAATGCAGTGGGTTTAGCACTGAGACCCTGTGAGTCTTTTCTTCCCAATGACATTTCTTCTCAAGGTCTATACAATGCCCACCCTAACCATTCATGCACCTGCTCATCTAGACTAAGGTCTGAGAGAGATGGGTGAGCAGGCTCTGACCACATCTCCTACTTGGAGTGTGGGGATGGTGGTGAGGAGAGTTGACTCTGGAGAGGGGTCAGCTGAGCAGAGCAGACTCTGTTGGGTTAGGGACCCTAGGGCAAAATTCAGCCCAGCATTTGGCCAATTCTATGACGCCAGCGGACCTATCCACATTTCTCCCTATTCTACCTTGTTGGGATAGAAGCCTCCAGGGATCACGCTGCCCTCAAATATCAGATCTCTAAGATCTCGCTGTTGCCAGACCCTTCCTCCCACACCCAGTGTGCACACGACACAAGGTGTCTCCCTTCTCGACACAGATACCACCCAGCTTTTTATTTCATGCCTTGGTGACTGTGCACTTTCATTATAAGCAATTGGCCTACAGATGCCCAGAACACCTTAATTCTCTCCAATGTAATGGGGAGAGGAGAGGACCTGTGAATCCTGTCTATTGTGACTGACTGATTCATTGAGTAGAAGTCACGCCCTGGGGTTGTGTCTGCTTTGTTCACTGACTTAGGCTTAGTGTTTCTAGGAGGACCTACTTGTATGAGGTACAAGGCAAGACCTACTTGTACAAGGTGTATATTCTACTTATACATACAGTAGAATAAATGAAGTTCAACCACAACCATCCCACATATCTGAGTGATCCTGGGGAACACCACTGCCCCTGGAAAATTCAAATATGGGCATGCCAAACACAGCACCACTTTAGTCAGTTTTTTTACATCTTCTTGACAGATTATTTTCCATTTCATATCCAAGCTGAGAAATGCCACTGGGATGGTGGGTGAGGCAGGTGAATGTCTATGGTGGACACAGAAAAAAATAATTGCCATGAACTGCTGTAGCATGTCCAGGAGCCCTAACTGCAGAGACAGGAGCCAGCTAACACTTGCCTGGATTGTGCCGACTGTAGTCCTTGTGAAAATGTTACGAGGTGTTTCCTTGCTCACCCCACATTTCAGAAGAAGAAACTGAGTCTCAGGGTGATGTGGTGACATTTTCATACAATTCTGCCAGAGGTGGGCAGAATCACAGGTGCTTTTGGAAAGGGAACACATGCTTACCAAGAAAGCAGATCATCCCAGAACATTTGGGATCTTCCAAAAGCTGGGTGTCTGCAATTCAACATGGTGAGATGAGAGGTATTTCCACTGAGGACATCTACAGCCGCAATATCTGCCACGTTCTTCAGCACTGGTCCCTTGAGAGCCTGTCAGTTGAAGGAATTATGTCAGTTAAGCAGGAACTCAGCTGCACCTTGGGTGTGACAAGTGTAGACATCCCGTCAACATCAGCACCATGAAACATCAACAGTACCAAGGTTTGGATCTCAGCCAAAACTCAAGCCCCTCAAGGACTTGGGCAAGAGAAGGGTGAGGAGAGCCTATGCTGAATAGAATATTGCCAGTAGGTTTTAAAAGTACCTCCTAAGTTTGTAGGATGGGGCTGTTGATACCAGTTTTATTTTCTAGACATTTTATTGAAGATGAGG
>NW_028093903.1:0-965 GCF_014824575.4 Sturnira hondurensis | reverse complement strand
AAGGAAGAAACGGCAAACGCTTCACTCTGCAGATAACACAGCAACTTCCGCATCAGTGCCAGAAAAGGATACATCCACACAAATGGTAGAGACTTATATGGGAAACCCGCTTCCTACGAAATGTGCCTATTGCCCTGCAATGAATAAAGGGCAAACCCTTAACTCTGCAGATAACACAACACCTTCCCCAGCAGTGCCAGCAAAGAATACGTCTACACAAGGGGTAGAGTCTTATATGGGAAACCCGCTTCCTACGAAATGTTCCCATTTACCGGAAACGAATAAACGGAAAATGCCTAACTCTGCAGGTAAAACAGCACCTTCCCCAGCAGTGCCAGTAAAGGATACTTCTACACAAGGGATAGAGACTTATCTGGGAAACACGCTTCCTACGAAATGTCCCTATTGCCCAGGAAGGAAGAAACGGCAAACGCTTCACTCTGCAGATAACACAGCAACTTCCACAGCAGTGCCAGAAAAGGATACATCCACACAAATGGTAGAGACTTATCGTGGGAAACTCGCTTCCTACGAAATGTCCCTATTGCCCAGGAACAAATAAACGGCAAACGCTTAACTCTGCAGATAAAAGATCACCTTCCCCAGCAGTGCCAGCATAGGATACTTCTAGACAAGGAGTAGAGACTTATATGAGAAACCCGCTTCCTACGAAATGTCCGTATTTACCAGAAACTAATAAACGGAAAACGCTTAACTCTGCAGATAACACAGCACGTTCCCCAGCAGTGCCAACAAAGGATACTACTACACAGTGGATAGGGACTTATCGGGAGAAACCTGCTTCCTACGAAATGTCCCTATTGCCCAGGAACGAAGAAATGGCAAACACTTCACTCTGTAGATAACACAACACCATCACCAGCAGAGCCAGAAAAGGATACATTTACACAACTGGTAGAACCTTATCTGGGAAACCCGCTTCCTACGAAATGTGCCTTTTGCCC
>NW_028093902.1:0-791 GCF_014824575.4 Sturnira hondurensis | reverse complement strand
ACCAGGCATGGGGCAGGATAGCTCCCTCACACATGGAAAGGAGGGGAGGCAAAGGAGACCAATCCCCCTCCACCCCCTGCCCGTCTTTGTCCTTGCCAGAGAGACCTGGCCCCCCCTTGCTGGGAGACTATGTGCAGGAAAGCCTGCAGCCAGAGAGTGTTTTCCAGCGGGACTTCCACACACAGCTGCTGTTACTAGGGGGAAAAGGTTACAAAGGAAATCTCAGCCCAACAATGGAATGAGACAATCAGGTGTAGAGAAAGCTATGTGTAACCTTTTGACCCCCAAGCTGGCATTCCAGAGGGTTTTTACACCTGGCCAGACCAGCCAGTAACCATTACTCCCTTCAAACTTTTTCCAGTCAACTTTGTGTTCAACACTGAGCATACAGCTCCCGGATCTACAAAAAAGTCAATTGGCTTCTTCCCCACAGTTTCTTGTACCCGAGGCTCCTGTGGGGAAATGGTGATAGGTCGGGAGATGTCCAGTGGAGACCCTGGGCCTCCTCATTCATCATCAGCCTCTCTTATCTGCTTCACCATCACTCCCTCTGGATTCTTACCTCACTCACTTTCCCTTTGCCATTTGGGGACTCATTCCCACAGTGTCCCTCCTTCTTGCAAACACACATCGATTAATGCCTATTGCCCCTTTCTTCTTCTCCTTAGGGACCCTCTTGCCACTGGCATGGTAGTGGGCGCCTAATGATATTCCTTTCTCTGCCCCAGGGTCCTGCTTCGATTGATTTCCTGGGCTGTTTCCCCAAATACCGTGGCCCAGTTTGCCTTCCC
>NW_028093901.1:0-2685 GCF_014824575.4 Sturnira hondurensis | reverse complement strand
TTCCGGATAGTTTTACTTTTAAAGAACTTTATTGAAGAGGAATGCCCCGGGAAAACTGTGAAATTGCTCCAACTGTTTGGCCTTGTTTCTCTCTCTCCCCCCTCTCTCTTTTAGACTTCAAAAAAATACTTTTAGAGAGAGGGAAAGAGAAGGAGAGGGAGAGAGTGTGAGAGAAACGTTGGTAGGTTGCCTCCTGCACAACCCCAGCTGGGGACCTGCTTGGAAACCCAGGGGAGTGCCCTGACTGGGAATTGAACCAGCAACCCTGTAGTTTGCTGACCAGCACTCAACCTACTGAGCCACACCAGCCAGAGCTGGCCTCTGTCTCATAGAAAAGGGAAAAAAAAGTTTTCGGGTGAGGATAAAAAATAAAATACTGAGGACCTAAGCAGGCAACTGAACTTCTGCTCTCTCCCTGTGTTAAGGAATGGAAAAGAACGGAAAAGGGAGCCATCCATCTCTGAGACAGCGGAGTCCTTTGGAGCGGCACCCTAGACCGCCCCCTGGGGCAAGCCCACCCCTCTTCGCCCAGCCCCCGCCTGGTCCCCGCCCCAGAGGTCGTCTAGCCTCAGGCGGAGGAACCCGGACAGGCGGGTTTTCTGACCCCACAGGGCCACCTGCGCGCTCCTTTGCCCCGACCTAGGGGGCGGGGCTGCAGGGCTGACGTCACGCAGGGGACACCTGAGCAGCTCTGTCGGGGACTCCCCTAGAGCTAGTTTGGCCCTGCAGAGCTGCGGGCGTTGGGTTCAGCGCCTGTATACCACGGGCTCGGACCCTGAGCTCCCAGCCCCGCAGCCCGGGCACCAACCCCCCACCCCGAACGCGACGCCGCTATGTGCGACTCCAAGCAGAGCTGGAACCTGTCCTTCCAGGGCTGCGGCTTCCTGGGCTTCTACCACCTCGGGGTGACCCAATGCCTGAGCGACCGCGCCCCGCACCTCCTCCGAGACGTGCGCATGTTCTTCGGTGCTTCGTCTGGGTCGCTGCACTGCGTTTCTTTCCTCGCCGGTGTCCCGCTCGGTACGTCGGGGACCCCCTGCCTGCCGGGAGGGGGAGTCCCCAGGCCTGGGTTGAGGGCAACTCCTATGGGTTGAGTGGCGTCCGGTGGATCTGAGTTTGGACAGGGATCCAGCGGGGTGCATCTCGGAGGCCTCCGTAGACTGATGCCTTCTCCACTGCGTCCTCTCGCCTGGAACGGGCGGGCGCGGTCGCCGGGCCTGGGAGCGAGGCGCGCATGGGAGGCATCTACTCTGAGCGTGGGAACCCCGAGCACCTCCCCACCCCAACCCCGCTCTAGCTCCCGGGCTTGAAGGAAGCCCCTTTTCCCGAGACTGAGAGATGAGTCGTCCCGGAGCGATGGCGAGAAGAGAGGGGGAAGGGTGGAGCTGGACCCAGCGGTCCCCGCCACCCGCTCCACATGCGCTGAGCGGCGCCCTGCGATCGGAGCCGCGGATACGAAGGGCGGGTTTGCTCTGGGTAAACCAGGTTGGGGGCTTTGGCCTGTGCCCCAGGGTGGGCGCCTTCTTTCCTTTGGGGACTTAGGGACTAGAGACACCACCACCATCTCACCTATCCTCTCCTCTCTGGGCACCCTTGCTTCTGCCCAGTCCCCGGGGGATTGGATTCATCTCCGCCAGAGGGCGACTCTTCCGAATCCTTCTGAGCCCTCTTGAGCCCACTTGTTGGGAGTCCAGGGGCGGGGGGGCGGGGTTCTGTGCATGGAAGCTGGTGGGTAAGTTATCTCTGCTCCTTTCCTAGTGTTTCAACCCTTCCTGGGGGCTGGAGTGGATCCCTAGACACTCCCAAACCTCCTCCACACCCCACTCGGGGCCCCCGGAAAGGAGACCCAAGCTCATTTGTGTCTTGTTCTCATTAAGGGCTGTCTGTGTGGGTGGGTGCCAGTGGGAGGAAGCGACCTGTGGTGGGGGGGAGGCGAGGCGGGGCGGGGCGGGGCGCCCAGCTGGTCTCAACTACTGGACTGCACAGTCCGTGGCCTGCGGACCTGAGTCAGGGGGGGCAAGCGGCAGCAGAGCTGTTGGTTGGCACCCAGGGGTCCCCAGGTGAAAACATGACACACCTTATTGGCTCAGGTTATCCCAGGCTCCTGAACAATGTGCTCTTCGCTCTGCCCGGGGCTGCTGTGCAGGACACGGCCAGCAGGGCCTGACTTGGCTCCTGGTGCCCAAGGGTCTCCTGCCGGTAGGGGCAGTGCTGCTGACGGAGCGGACCCCGGGGCTGTCTGGGAAGTGGGGGTNGCTTTCCCACTCCAGGGGGCAGAAGAGTAAAGGGCAGGAATGTGACCTCAGGAAGGACTCAGGTGGCCACATGGCCAGCCCTTGTGTTCCAAGATGACCTGTGGACACCCACGAAGTCAGATGTTTGACTGCTGAGCCCAGGACAGTTGGCATGCCGACTCCAGGGCAGGCTCCCTGACAGCAGAGGACAGGTGCCTCTCGGAGCCCTGCCCTGCAGCCCGGGAGAAGGCCCAGGGAAGTCCCTGGAAAGTGGGTCTGGGGGTTGTGGCTGGAGCTGTCCCCCAGATTCCTTCCCCAACCTCCTGCTTCATGTAGGGACCTCCAGGGGGCCTTTCCCCCACCGGGGGGGGGGCGGGTTCAAAGTGGGCAGAATTTCCGAGAGTGTGTCTCAGCCAGGGCTGACCTGCAAGGAGAGCTGGCAACTCCGCAC
>NW_028093900.1:0-948 GCF_014824575.4 Sturnira hondurensis | reverse complement strand
TCATTTTGCATTCAGAAATGGGTTTCTTTCAATCAGGTACTGTAGAGTACATAAGTGTCTGTGCTTTCTTGTTATTTTCTACAGGAACGAAAGCGTTTCAGTGAACGTTTCAGTAGAAGCTTTCCTACTTTTGAAGTGACATGGGCTTACTTATCTGCTGCCTTATTCCAGAGAGAAAACGCGATTTTAGCTACTCTTTTTCAATCTCCAAATCAGTTAGAACAGGACGATTTGGGAATACATAAGCCGCAGTGGAAAATGCGATGTACATAATGTAAAACATTACTCTGTTTAGCCTCTCTGAAATAGAAGTATTATCCTGGAGTTAGAAACACTGTCAACATTGTTTTCCCAGAATCGGTTGTGTTGAATACGTGCATTGCCATCGTGATTTGGTTAAGTTCCAACGTTTCCTTATGCTTCTCTCTGAGAAATATGAACTAGGTGAAAGGAAATGGAGCATTGTTTTCTTGCTCTCTCCAATCATCGCAAATCTGTTTGCTACAAAACACACGTACTTCCAAATCTACATTTTGATATGCTTTCCTCTCGGAAAACTATGCAAGTTTGCTCTATTTCACAGGCAGCATGCTTTTGGACATCATTTATATCTCGGAACATGCGCGTTGGTCGATGTTTTGGTGTAGTACTTACGAGGAAACGTGTCCTCCCACAAGGACGCTTTCAAAGAAGTGCCGGAAAGTTGAAGTATTTCAAAGAACATTGCATTTCTGTACCCATAAATGCAGTTGCCTTCACTATGTCTGGAAACATTTCAGACATATCTTTCCTCAAACAGGCTCTCTAATGAACTTGCTCAGGCCCAAGAGATTTCCCAACATTTCATAGTGGTTAGAACACAGGGAAATTCACTTGCGTGAAAGAAGTAAACAGATCGTCTGCTTTTCATTTTGCATTCAGAAATGGGTTTCTTTCAATCAGGTACTG
>NW_028093899.1:0-47854 GCF_014824575.4 Sturnira hondurensis | reverse complement strand
CTGTGCCCCTCAGAGGATGAGCAGTAGTTGTGTGATAACAAATGACAGAAGGTAGAGAGCTTAGAGAATCTGAGCTCTGTGTCTCATCCATGAACACACCTGCAGGGCACCTGTTGTAGACAATGGGAAAGGACAAGAGGAAAACAACGTGAGTAGCAACACTGATTTTTGTGTTTCTCTTTGATGTGTCTCAAGAGACTTCTAAAGTCTCTTGAGTATTCTTCCTTCTATGCCAATAAAATTGTTCGCATGACTTCAGTACATTTCTGTTCCTTTTTGTTAATGAAGTATAATTGCAAGCTTTGGTAATATAACCAAGGCTTTAGTTCAAATGTTCTACTTCAGACTGATGCCCATGGAATTTGAAATGACCTCATATTTTGTAGAGCTAAGCTTCACATCATCAGACTTTTGGTACCTCTTGCAGAAAAGACATCACCCAAAGCAAGTGAAACTGGAGGTGAATGTTTGGGTAAAGCTTCCTAACTTCAAGAGGCTGTTAAAACTCCCATCATATTTGTCATGGAAAACCCTCATCAGAGCACACTATGTGGTGAATGTCAGTTCCTCTGCACTTAGGTAACTGACTAATCAGGCTAAATCAGGTGACACCAGCCATGTTGTAGGGTCAAGAACACACTTCTCCCTTAGTGATTCATTTTGATGAATGGGAAAGTGACTGTAGAGATAAATACGATGTCTGAATGGAAATCTCCAGAAGCACAGACTTCTGAGAGATTAGATTCTGGCCCAATCAGGGAGTCTCAGTTATTTTGCACCTCTATAAATGGCAGGAACTGATGCAGATGCAAATTATGTCTTGGCTGCAAGAGACTTAGTTGTGTGTCCATCCCCTGTGCAGAAAGCAGTTTGGTTATGCCCCAGAGGCCTTAATGTTCTCTGAGTCATTAACGTTCAGACAGTTTCTTCCTGATTTTAGGCCTCTCACCTCCATATTTTAGAGAATTCCCCTTGGAAATGTAATTGCAATTTGTAATTACAGAATTTTTTGCCATTTGGAATGCACATGAGTCTCCTTAAAATTATCTTGCTCGTGTTATGATTCAGAGAGTACTTATCAAAAGAGCCTGTGCCTATAAAGAACTGACAGCTCTTTATACATATCAGGCAATGATTGAGGTGCAAACTGGGTCTTGGCTGAAAGAGATTTAGCTGTGGGTCCCTCCAATGTGAAGAAGGCATTTGTATTATGACTTAGAGGCCCTAATGTTCCCTCAGTCTCCAAAATCTTAACACAGGTTCTTTCTGACTGTAGGCCTCTCAAATCTGTCTTGTTTTAGACCATTTCACTAAAAATGTAATTGCAATTTGGTTATTGACAATTTTGTATCTGTTCTTTTGAAATGCACCTAGGGGGATTGGAATCTTCTTACCAGTGTTAAGAACCAAAAAATATCTGTCTCAAACACCAGGCCCATTACATTGATGTTTAATCTTCCTGGTGTGCCAGTCTCTGAGGAAGAGGAGAAATGTGCCTTAGCTGAGGAATTTTGCAGCCAAAACATTAAAGGACCTCCTGTTAAGGTTTTATGCAATGTTTTGCATTTCTTTGTCTAAAGTCACTTAGCAAACACACATTCCCATGGTTCCTACTGTTGTAAAACCTTCCAGCTTTTCTATTAGGATGTTGAGTTCTCTCTCACTGTACTATTGCATTGTCTTTAATAAAGCCTTATCTTTATTTTTAACTGGTTTCATGCAAGTTTCTCTTTAACATAACCTCCCTGTACTAGCTCATCATGACATCTTACTCAAAGTGTCAACTTAACATATTTTCAAATCTTCCAATATTTTCCTTATCTTGTTAATTTTATTTAAAAAAAGGTTTCGAATTGTGTTCCTCTCTTCTGACTTGATGTTCACAGCAAGAGATGAGCTGACTTCCCAGATTCTTCTGGAGACCCAGGTTGCCTCAAATCACCCTTACCTCAGAATCCATGAGGACTTGCCAGCATGAAAGGGCACATTTCCACAGCACCCTTAGCATCAAGAGTGTTCTCATTCCGCATAAGCTTCAAGAAACAAGATCACAAAGATTTGAAAAGATATTCTGCCATTAACCTCAATTACTCTAGTGAACAGCAGGTCTCTGTTACATCAGCCACCCACAGGCATTCAGGACAGGCATGTACTGAATGAGCCTCTCTCAAGCCCTCTTTGACGTGCAACTCAGGGCAGACATTAAGTCTTCATTCTTTGTGAGGTTTTTTTCTTTTTTTTTCTTCTTACAAATTCTACTTGCCTGTCTTCAAATCCTGCCACCAAAATTAGCATATGGAAAATAAATCTCTTCTCTATTTCTTTTCCTTTCCTGCTGCCTGTGGCCTCTGGTGTATTTGATTGAGATCCTTGGAGACCCGTCCACAGGTGGATTGTGTGGATTGAGAGGAGAACACAGAGAAAGGCCATGGAGGAATGGGGTCTGCTCAGAGTCAGATGAAAAGTTATAAAGCCTGGGAGGTGAGAGGGTGTTAGGCATTCTATGGTTTCCAGGGGCCCTGAAGGTGCCATGTAGGAGGGTTTGTTTTAGAGTCTCAGAATGAAGCTAAATAATATGAGTGAGGCTCTTTCCTACCCATTTTAAGAGGGGCCACAGGAGCCCCTGTGGTGAAGTGAGGGTGCCATGATAAATAAGAGGGATTCATGAAGGCACCTGTTAGTTAGATACCCCATGTGTCTCACCAATTCTCTGGTGCCCAGAAAAGTCCTCTTTGAATCTACTTGTAGAATAAAAAAAAAAGTCCTCTTTGGATTTACTTGTACAATTCAATAAGTCCTCTTTGCGTATACTCTTCTTTTTACCAAACAGAGGTCCAAGGGGGCAGGGGGCAATATTTGGCCCACCCAGGGATGACAAAAAACAAAACTGCTACAGAAAAAAAGGGACCCCTCCCTAGGACAGTACACTAATACCTACTGGGTTCATGTGTCCACTGCCAATTGAAAAGACATCTCTCAAGCCACAGATTTGTGGAAAAAAACCCGAAATGTTTATTTAATGCTATTCAGACCTAACGCCTCCCTTAAAATATCAAAGTCCTTTAGGGTATACACCTACACACACACAGCGCTGCCTTCTCCCACTGTCCCAACTCCAGGTACCATAAATCAGGAAAAGAGCACATGTCCATTTTTCCAGGCCACTGGTATCCTCAGCTGTGTTGACCATGCAGGCAGGATCTCCACTTAATCCAAAGTCATGTGGTACCTTCTCATGGTCCACTGGCAAGAGTTCTTTGTACCAAGTTCCAGTCAAAGTCTCTCTTGCTTTCCAGGCCACACAGCCAAAGGGAGCACCCCAAAGCCAAGTCGGCTTCTTCTACCAAAGCTGCAGGGGTCCGCACTCCACCAAAAGTGCATGTCTTTCTTCTTCACCTGGCTGCAGGGATCTCCATTCTGGCAAAGCTGCGTTGTTTTCCCTTTTACCTAGGAAAGAGGGGGTCCTCACTAAGCCCAAAATCGCATGGCTCTCTCTTCACCTGACCAAGAGGGGACCCTTACTTTGCTGAAACCACGTGGCTTTTCCTCTGTACCCCTATTTTTGATTCCTCCTATGATCAGTTACACCTTCCAGTACTTCTGTATTATTACAAATTTACTGGACTGCCATCGTTAGTCTGGGCAGGTATAGCCCCATGACCTAGAGCCAATCTTCTCCAAGCTCCTACACAAGTGCTGTAACTTGGGGAACTTGCCCCCAGTTACATCTGGGGGCAAGTTACAATGTATACTTGCATCGCATACATTGGAATTTTTAGGTTTATGTGAATTCTCTATGACTGTATATTAAAAACTTTATTTCCTTCTGTAGGAGTGTGCAGCAAGGGGGTCCCCAAGACAAGGATTTGGAATGGGGTCCAGAACTCCAGATGTCCTGAAAATATTAAAAATATGGGATGTCCTCACCCCCACAAGTCTGAGCTAGGGGATGGAATACATGGAGCAGGGCCACTGAGTTGTTTTGCATAGCAACAGTCTTGCAGATAACCTCTAGAATGGTCATTTAACATATCTATAACCTTTAACTGATTTCATAGATATGTTAAATAGCTGTGCTCACACTTTGAGCCAGAAAGGAGGGAGTGACTTCCACCCCAGAAGTAACTGGGAGGCAACTCCCAGCCCCCATTATAGTGCCTCTGTGAGAGCTTGGAAGTGATTGGCTCAACTCCAATAGGCCACTCCTGCCCAGACTCACTATGGCAGCCCAGTAAAACTGGGATGTTTTGTGAGTCCTTGCAGGTGTAGCAGATTGTGGGAGGAGTTGGAAATGGGGCTGCAGAGGAAGATTGGCATGGGGATTTAAACAGAGATGCAGCAGCCAAGGAAGAACCATGAGCTTTTGGCCAGAATGGGGATTCTCACAGCTATGTGAGAGAGAATCACCATGTAGCTTTAGCAAAGAGATCCACACAGCTTTGGCCAGAGTTGGGGGACTTTTCCCACCACAGCCATGAGAAGAACCATCATGCAGTTTTAGGAAAGAACCACCACTCGGCTTTAGCAGAGAACCACCAAGTGGATTTCTATTTCTATTTCTGAGATATGGTACCTTGGACTGAACAAAGCGGGAAAGAAGGACTGTGTGTGTTTGTGGGTGTTTTAAGGGATTTGGGGATTTTGATGAAGATCTTAAGTCATTACACTTAAGTCTGTATCACTTGAATAAATAATTCCTTTCCTTTTCACCAATCTCTGACATGTAAAGCTATAATTCTCTGGCAAAGGGAAAGGTGAACCTAGTAAAGGGAAAGCCCAGGAGAAGGGGGGACAACTAGGTAACATTGTGGGACCCCCTTTCCTGACAGCCAATCAGGGAAAACCATGAGAGAAACACATCTTGTCACAGTAAAAGCCTGCCAAACCTGGCCAGGAGGATCTGCCCTATAAGAATAGAGTCCCTCCAGCCCACAAGGTCAACCTCTGCTTGGAGTTGGCCTGCCCCCATATTCTCGGCTATAAACTCTGGGTGTTCAGTTCAAATCTTGGTCTCGATCACCAAGAACGTGGTTACCTGTGCCCACTTGTAACACATGGGCCCTTTATTTATGTTCCTTGAAGACCACTTCCCTTCTTCCTGCCCCCTGCTCCCAGATGACCTCTCTGGACCCTCCCCACTTGTTACTGTCAGTTCATTCTTTATTTTGAAGTCTGGTTATATTTTGCTTGCACATTTGTTTTGTTGATTAGGTGCCACTTACAGTGTTTGTCTTTCACAGCCTGGTTTTTTTCACTTAGCATTTGATCCATGCTGTCCTGAAGGGTAGAAGCTCCTTTTTTCTTTCTGCTGTGTAGTATTCCATTGTGTAAATGTAACACAGTGTTTTGAATAAACTGAAGATGGATAGAAGACTTAAATATATGTGACACCATAAAAGTCCTAAGGGAGAAGAAAGACAGAAAACCTCATATTTCCCATGCAGTAATATTTTCACCAATATGTCCCCTAGAGCAGGGAACATAAAGGAAAGGATAAACAAATGGAATCCCATCAATATAAAAAGCTTCTGCATGGCTAAGAGAAATATCAGCAAAATGAAAAGGGAATTAACTGTATGGGGAAACATATTTGCCAATGACATCTGGGACAGGGTTTTTACTCCAGAATACATAAAGAGCTCACAAGACTCCACTCTAGAAAGACAAGCAACACAGTTAACAAGTGGGCAAAGAACCTGAACAGACACTTCTTTAAGAAGGACACACAGAGGGTTCCAGAGACATATAAAAGAATGCTCAGCATCACTAACCATCACAGAGATGTTTGGTAATAAATCAGGTACTCAATGACTTTAACTAATGACTACATGTACTAGAACTGAGCTTTCAGTGAGACCTCTTAAGCCAGCTTGAGAGCCCTGTCTCTGCTGTGAAGGGAGGCATAGGTGACACCCCAGACATGCCTTTTAGGGTATTGATTCTGATCTTGTCACTGGGAAACAGAAGGCTCAGAAAATAAACAAAAACAATAAACTTTGGAACTCCCCTCTTAACTGCCAAGGAAGTGTTTACACGGAGGACCAGCTCAAGGAAGAACATTCCCATGGAAATGCCAAGCAAATAGTTGCCATTCATTTGCTATGGACTCTCCATGCTAATTATTCACATTTTGACATCTCAATCCACAGTGCTTTTTGTTCTTTATTTTCAGAATTCATTTGAGTTTTAACTATCCAATACTTTCATGGGTCTCTCTGTTTTTCACTTCAGAATATTTATTAGTATAATAGACTTTGTGAATTGTCCCCTGTTAATCTGCCTCTATTAATTTGATTATTAGATTAACTAGAGGAATGAAAATGTGACAGAAGGAAATACTGTCAATCTGGCTGTGATGATCTCTAGTTGAAGAGATCATAAATGGAAACCTGACTAGTGTGGCTCAGGTTGGGAGAATCATCCCACAAAGCAAAAACTCTCCCTGGGTTGATTAGAGGTCAGGGCACATGTCTGTGTTGCAGGTTTGGTCCCCGGTCAGAGTCCACACAAGATGCAACCCATCGATGTTTCTCTCTGACATCAGAGTTTGTCTGTCTTTCTTTCTCCATGCTTCTCCTTCCAATAAATAAATAAACAAACAAATAAACATATGTGCGAACTTTTAAAAAAAGAATAAAAATTAAAAGAAAAACAACCTGGCAGTTATGAGTAAAATGGCAGAATTATCTCAGGAAAACTGGCTACAAGAGATATATTGACAATAAAAGCCCGACGCAGCCTGCTAAACAGAAGATGGAAAGTTCTGTTTTCTGCTCTTAAATTAACTTCACCAACACAATCCCATAACTGAATGCAGAACTTAAGGTTGTCTACAAATAGGAACACCTCTAAACTCTAGTAACCCAAAACCCCTGAATGGAATGGTGGTAGTGGAGAAATCACTCAGATTACAAAGATAATAAAAATAGTAAACTGGATGTCAGAAACCTAGCCTCCAAGGCTAAAATCTTTCATCCACAGTCTCCTCATTACTACTCTGGCAGATAGACAATAGATAAAAAGACTTTACTTGCAAGTGTTTACACCACTATAAAGATTTTAATACCGCAGGTATCAATTTATGTTGGCCAAAGTACAAATCCTTTGACGTCTAATTAATTTTGACATGCAAAATATTTTTTAAAAGACTGTTCTGAAATTAAACTGAATAAATGGCAAGAATATCTTTATTGGAAGTTAGAAGCTTCTAGGAGGAGCACAGGTAACTCCTCTCTTTGCAAATAATAATAACAACTTCTAGGAAGTGTTTCTGAACTTAAGACAGCTCCTGTAGCTAATAAATGCAAGCATCTCATTCCTTCTCCTTCTACAGTTTCTTCACTAACTCCTTTGTTCTCTTATGCTTTTGTTTTGTCTGGAATTGCCCTCTTTCTTTCTCCTTTAACCTTTTTAATCTCATTTCTATCTTCTCCACTAACATTCCCTAATAAACTATGAGAAAATGGTAACAAAAATTTAGAAAAAAATAATCCAGGATTTCTAGCAATATCCTTCAGGAAAAGAGAAAAAAACACTTTTAATCAGAATGGGGGGGGTCAAATATGTATTTCTAAAACTAAAAAGAATACAAAAATCTACTTTAGTTTTTCAAAACTTTTCTCTAAGACTCTGACATGTTTGCAAAACATTCTAGTTGAACTGTTGGGACACAAGGTCACAGCTATTCTGACCTCCTCCAGTGAATGCAACTACTGGTTCCTGGGAGTGAATAAGGTCCACTGGGAAACTCCTGTGGAGAAGTCTGTTCACTACAAAAAGGAATATAGAAGCCCTGGCTGGAATAGCCCAGTGGATCAAGTGGTGGACTGCAAACCACAGGTTTGTCTGTTCGACTCCCAGTCAAAGAACAAGTATGGATTTCGGGCCAGGTCTCCAGTAGGGGGTGCATGAGAGGAAACCACATAATGATGTTTCTTTCCCTCTCTTTCTCCTTTCCTTCCCCTCTCACTAAAAATAAGTAAATACATTCTTTGAAAAAGTATTAACCAACTTTATAAGGACTGATAAATTAGTGATATTCACCTCACAAGTGCACTCCTAGGCATTGATGAGGACTTGAAAGACCATGACTCTTTTTGTCTAATGATAGAGACATCAATTAATGACACTCACCACCATTGTAAGGAAAAAGCTTAACAGGGGCCCAATAGCCAAAAATACCTGCCCCTGTCTCTAATGCTTGCCTCTGCTTTTTGTAATCAAACATATTTTGAGGATGAGAAGTTGTTGATATCAGAGATAAATAGCTATCCCAAGACGTCAAAAACAATTGTATCTACAACTTGATGTTGAACATTACACATTTGTTGGTCTTTACCTGCCAATATTAGTCATAGTCATAGCTATAGTTGTTCTTTGGGCTTTTCTCAAACAGTATGCATGTAACACAACTGTTAATTATTTTTAAAGTGTTATATGATAACTTTTCTATTATGAAATACTCTTTTATGATTTTTCTTTTGAGCCAAATTAGTAAGAATCTGGGAATGTTTCTTTGCAAGCAAAATGCAGAAATTGAGGAAGATGGCAGAACAGACTGGGAGAGCAGTTTAAAGACAGATACCAAGGCCACCAGGATGAAAAGACCTGAGTGTCTAGCAATGAATGAAACATGTGCTGGACCTTGCTTTCAGGGTGGTCTTTCCTCTCCTGGCATATAGCTAGTCATGTAATTTAGACCTTCTGGCCTAGTACTGACCAATTGGTGGAGTCCACAATCCTGAAATGGCGCACCTGAAAACACTGATGAATATTATCTTGAGATCTTTCCTGAGAACTCACCTGAAATTTTTACCTTTGAAACCAATAAAACTCATCAGGACAAACAAACCAGTGTGCACTCTTCTTGAGAGACACCTACTGAATTATTTTCTTTTATTATTGTTCAAGTACCGTTGTCTCCATTTTCATGCCACCACTTTCCTCCATTACACCCACTCCCACCTCCCACCCTCAACCCTATCCCTTCTCGGCCTTTGTCTATGGGGCCTTTCTGTATGTTCCTTGGGTGGTAGATCATCTTTCTTCTAATCTCTAAGGGGTCTCCATGAGACTTGCCACTAGGAGAGCAATGGATAGCAGCAGCTTCTCAAAGATAAACACCTTAAATTTTTCCGCAAGTGTTTATCAATGTGATTCTGCAATAAGCTGACAGCAGCTGCTCCTAGTCTCACATCTTTCCCATAGTGTTGTAACGGAGCCACAGCAGCACCACCCAGTCTCTCTTCTGCTTCTCCTTTTATTCTAGGCCCATCTGTGTTTCAGGGTCCCCAGGTTTAATGAACATACCTTCAAAATTACCTGGATTCGTTTTGTGAAGTTCTTCCTGCACCAAGTCAGGAATCCCTGCACTACTGGCTACCCTCAGGCAAACTCACCCTGGGACAGGCCCCCTTTCTGGTAACATTTTGAAATTCGGAAGAAAGGCTATTGCAAAAAGAAGTAAAGAGATGTGTAAGTGTTAGGAGGGATAAAAAGTTAAGTGCTTTGTCTTAATAAGTTGGTCATGTCTGAGTGAATAAAAAGAGACAAAAGAAGATTGAAGAAAGTTGTAGAAGGTTACTGAAACAGAAAAATTGAGAAAGGAATTTCATGAATAAATACTAGAACCTAATGATGTGAATGTCCTTACACACCAACCGAACAAGGACTACCAACTATATTAATTCAAATGGAAGCCGAAGTAGCTACAAATATAGCCCTCCACACCTGCTGCTGAAGGAGAGGAAATTTACTTATGAAACACTTATTGTCCTCCTTGTAATGAGGTGAATCCAGACCCCAGAAAAGAAGGTTTTAACAGTGTACTGAACTCGAGATGTCCAAAAATACAGGGTTTTGAGGCTTCCTTTACCATGTGGCTTAGGAAGCAGAAGAGACAATGGAGGTCTAGGGACAGGAATAATGTGAGCCCTTGCAGGGAAGGAAAGGGGTGAAAGGACTCTTGCTGGTGGGCCACAAGAAGGTGTCATGTGGTTTTGGATTAAAACTGGAAATCCAGGTGACACCGCTGATGGTGTTGGAAACTGGGAATTGTCTGCCATCCAAGCAGAGATTCCTGAAAGGAACTGAGATAAGTGAGCTACAGACTTCTGGTTTCTTTTTTGTTTGTTTCTTTCTTTTGTTTTTGTTTTTTTCATCTAGAACTTGGGTACTTCTAATTGGCACATTCCCACACTGTCCTATCAGGGGGAAGGAAGGACTGTGTGTGTTCATCCGTATTTTGAGGGACTTTGAAATTTCAATGCAGACATTAAGTCATTACTCTAAGTCTGTATAACTTTGGAATAAATAGTTTCTTACCTTTTCACCAAACTTCGGCATTGAGACTCATAATTTCAATTCTACGGTTGCAGGCATAGAATCCACAGTGACAGAGGGACCCTGTAACCTCTGGGTCCATTCTGTAACATCCTCACCTGTGGAACTTTCAGACGTCAATTGTACTTGAAAGCATTCTGTTCTTACAGGCTGGACCACAAACAAACCTTAAGGTTAGAGCTTCCAAGTGGGGAACTAACAGAAATCAGATAATAATTAATAATTATTAATAGACTGGTCTCAGTAAATAAGAACCCATCGTAGCATCAGATGATTAAAACTGGGTTGGTGTATACTGTGTTCTCAAACTACAAGTAAAAGGAATACAAGATGCAAAACACAGAGAAATGAGACAGCACATTAGCACTAATGTAGGTCATGGAAGCTTGTAAGGTAGCCATGTTCCAGAGTGTTTTTCTAATAGGGCCTCTGGGACATGACTGCCTCCCATTTACCTGCTCTTTCCTTTGAGTCCATTCAGCTTTGACTTCCATCCAAGGTTGAAGTCTTACTGCATCACCAATGGTTTATCATTCAGTAAGAAAAACCCTGCCACTAAGACTTCCTAAGAATCCCTTCCTAGCACTTGAGACAATATTATCTAACCAAAAGATTGGTCACCAATGCTTTCTTTTGGTTGATTTATAAATCAACCTGGAAAGCTCAAGGGAGGCCTGCATGGTGGGACTTACAAACTCAGAGATCTGAGGTGACCATGGAGGATGGTCTGAAATTAAAACTCTAAACCAGAGTGACTCATGGTGGTGAGTCATGTCCTAGGCTGGTATCTTTCCTGACAATGGTCAGTCATTACCTTAACTGAGTGTGTTATTGTCTTTTTAACTGTAACATAACATACCTTTAAAATGTCAGAATAATTTTTATTCCTAACCCCCACTTCACCACAGCAGAGACCACATAACTTTGCATCACTATTGTTATTGTCTTCATTGTTAACCACTAACAATTCTGTACCAACCAAATTAACAACTGTATGTGTGTATTTGTTTTACTTTTTACCCAATCACAGACATTTGAGCACTTTCCTTTCTCCCACCACTAGGTTTCATATAACCATGTAGGCCTCTGCCTTTGACTGTACTGTATAAAATAAAATGCAAAATTGCCATTTTTCATGACATTTTTTCAATTCATTGATATTCCTTCATCCGATTATCAAATTTGGCTTGCTTAAGCTCATAAAAATGTTCTTCAAGTTGAAGTATTTCTTATATTGACACCTGAAAATTCTAAGCTTCTGATCACAACTTGGTCTTTCTCGTGACCTGCCCTCACTCTGCAACTATCCAGAGGCCTGCCAAGAGTTAATTCATCGCAACAAAAGGCACTTTTAGCACCCACATCACTTAGAAAATTCCAGGAGTTTTAGATGTCCTTGTCTATAATCCAAGAAAAAAAGCCAAACATTTTTTCATGACATCACATGAGGGAACTGATGCTAACTGGGGTGAGGTCACTCACCCAGGGTCACACAGCCTACAGGTGGACTGAGACATGTCATGTGTGGTCTGTGGGCACCTGGCATATATCCTTCATTTTTCTGAGCTTTCTTCTTATTCCAGAGGAATTGAAAAGTTAAACACTATCTTTCCCGTACTCCTAGTGATTGAGTACCCAGATGTCAATTTAAATGAAGTTTCTCAGGTGCACTAGTTCATAATTTAGCAGCTGCAATTGAGATGGGGCCATTATTTCTGCTACTGTGTTGACCGATGGGTTGGCTGAGGCAGACACAGTTTCATGTAAAGAAGCAAGTGATTCTGTTCCTCTGGATGGGTCTGTGGCCATGTGACCTTAAAACCAGACTTCCAGGGTAAACTCTCTGCCTTCCATTTCTCTGCTTATCCATTGGTTTTATAATTACTAATTGTTTGCCTTGTACAGTTTTCTGCACACATCTTCATGGCTGGTTTACTTTTTATAGCCCCAAAGTGGAAACAACACAAATGTCCATGAAATGGTGAATCGGGAAACAAAATCAGTGCAACCCTGGAATGAAATATAACTAGACTATAAAAAGAACTATGTCAAAATAATTGTATTCAGGGAAGAAACCAATATCAGCTGAAAATCATATATTTTATGATAAAACCTTTGAAAATTCTAGAAAATGCAAGGGATTTTATAGTGAAAAAAAGGTACTAACACTTTCCTTAACACTAAAAAGGAGGTGAAGAGGTAAAAAAAAGAGAGAGAGAGATTAAAACAGGGCATGAGAAGACTTCAATAATATGAGACATGGTCTTTATATTCATGGTACAAATTATCTGTCACATGGATCTGAGAAAACTTCATAAATTGTATACTTTCATTATGTGAATCTGATTATGCTCAACTATAATCCAATAAATATACATAAAATTATATAGCAAATATTACCTAAAACATAAGTCAAATAAAGAGTACTAAACTAAAAGAAAAAATACTTAATAATAACATGACAATTTCTTGCCCATTTTTCTGCTTTTCCACCACAGTGTGGAAGAATTACCTTGTAGGCTAGAATTGTCCTTGGACACTGCTGACCCCATTCAGCATAACCCACAGCCCAGGAAGGCCCAACCTCACCAGCATCAACCATTACACAGTCTTTCTAGCTCTCCACACTCCCCACAGTGGGCTGGCTTTCTTCCTCCATCCAGCCAACCATCAGCCCATTTCCCCCCAGTCCTCTGTAGGCAGGTTTGTTTTTTTTTTTTAATGCCCTCTACTCATCAAGGGGAAAATGGACACTTACTGTACAGGTTGCAGCCAAGAAATTGCTTTTTCACAAGTGCTCTCTGTGATCTCCAGACCAGCTGAGGGTCAAGTACATGCTGTGTATGCACCCAAAGTTCTCCTCCACAGCCCTTCGCTGGATTATAAGTATCTCCCTAGAGCTATGATTTATCTGAGACCCTGTCTCTGTTACCACAAGTACAATAAGCACAGGGCCCACATATGTCTTATTGTCCTTGGAGCTTCCAGGGCCTAGCCAAGAGCCTGACATGTCACACATGTTCCAGAAACACTCATTAAATCAACAGGTTAAATCCCACAAGGAAAGACTGTCATCCTGGGTGACACTTGCAATAAAATGATCTTTTTATAGACACAAGGATATTGGTATCAGAATGACTGAGGCCTCCCCATGCTTTGGGACCACACAGAGTCAGGTTTTGTCTCATACAGTCATGAGGAAGGAGAGAAATCTCATAACACTAAGGGTTTTGACTGCTCTTTATTCCCCCCAAAATCACATCCCTACATAGTCCCACCTTGTGAGTTATGCCTCATCACCCCAGGCCTGTGTTTTCTATGTTCTCACAGATACCTGACTGGATGGAAAATTCGGATGCTCAACCTCAGGAAGAGTTACTGTCAGGGAAGGAAAGAGCACACCCTGACCTGATAACAATAAGGACTGACTTTTCATTCATAGGACTCATGGTGTGTGAAACACCTGCCTGTGGTTCTGAAGACTTCTCTCTAGATCACCATGCCTTGAAAAACAAGGGACACTTCCTGGGCTGAAAGGAACGGAAGAACCCAGAATCTGTGGTTGCTTCCATCTCAAAGAGGCTAAAATTTCTACAAGAACCTTTCTTCTCCTAACAGAACACACAGGGCCCCTGGTTGAGTATTCACCTCAAGATGTGCCGGCTCATTGGCCCTGTGGGCAGACAGGGACACAGATATGACTTATATGCAATGTCCCAATGTAATGATAATGGACACTCAGGGCATTTTGCAGATCATCCTTCCAGGCCAGCACCCCCTTCCAAATGCCTCAGAAGAAGCTTCACCAGGCCCTTCCTTTGAACACTTGAAAGCACAGAGCTTTGTCTAAAACGGCACATCCCCCTGGTGGGACAGTTTTCCTGACACTGGACTGATAATATTCGGCACAATGCCTGCCTTTTCAATGAGCTCATCCTACATTGGACAACATTCCTGTGCAGCCCCTGACATTGCCTGTACTTCTACCTCTGTCCTCTAGGGAGCAACATTGAGACACACATGAAATAGATACAGGAAACTGGCTTTGGCTAAGAAGATGCAGAAGTAGCCTGATTTTCATCCCTTGCTTGAACAGGCTTTTCTTGGGCCCTTCCTCCTGCCTGTTTTGTTCCACCTGCTACCTCTAAATACTGTTAACAGAAAGAGGCTGTGCAGCAACACTGACTGGCTCAGAGGGACTCATGGCAGGCCTGACCAGCCTCACAGGATATTCTGATGAGAAATTTCCAACTGGGCAGGTGATGGCAGATTGCCACATCCTAGGCCTTCATTTTCATTAGCAAAGGTCAGTCGTTACTTTCAGGGAGCCCTGATATCTGTTCTTTTATTTTCCTCTTGGATAGCATAACTTTGACCCATCAGAGAGATTTTCTTTTCTGGGCCATTCAAAATGACAGAGTCTGGGACAAGTGTGTGAGACCACAGACTCTTTATGATATCTGGTCCCCTGCACACCTTCTCTGTGTCCTGCACATGTGAATCAGCCTGTACTCACCAACATAAAAAATATATATATTTCTCCATTTTGCCTTTTGCCCAGTTCTAGAGATTTCCCTGCTATGTTTGCTCTCACCTCCTAATAGGGTTTATGCATCTTTGTTCACCTCCAGTTTTATTATGATGTATAAAATAAGATACAAAACTGCCTTCACAGGATTTGAGATCTCACTCCCAGACATACGAGATCAGTTAGGATCAGATAAACTCATTAAATTGATGTATAGGTTTGCACTTATTTTTACTTTGACAGGGCCTTGGAGCACCTCTTCCCTCACCGGGTTCTGTTCTGCTCTGTACCTCATGAATGACATCATCCATGGCAAGGCCAGGTGAACACAAGAAAGCTGCCCAAGAAGAAATCAGAGTTTCTCCCAACAGCCAGGCAGCACAAGGACAGGCTCAACAAACAGACAAGAAGAAAGCTGGTTGACATGAAGCTGTCCCCTGAAAAATATTAAGCCTGTAGGCACCCAACTTTCCTCACAGTCCTTTCTTCCTGGGACATACTGGACACGTCCCACTTCACACTCAAAAACTGCAGGTCATACTGAGACTGCCGGTTTTGCGTGTTTGTCCAGGGAAGCAAAAGCCAGTCTGGTGAGAACTTGAGATTAAAGCAGGGTCCGCTCTGCAATGATCACCAAAATTGACACCTGCTCACACCCAGAGTCATCTCCCTGAGCTTCATGCTGAAAGGAAAAAACAAATGAGAGCATTGAGAGCATGGGGAGGATCTAGCGCCCAGCTGGGTTTCTGCGTCACAAACAGAAATAATTCAGGTTTTTACGGACACCTGTGGCTCTCTAAGTGGGGCTGACAGTTCCAAGACCAAGTCACAGCAGTGGTCAATGTTGGCCTTACTGTGTCATCCCCTCAGGGACATGTGTGTCCCCATCAGACTTACTATTGCAAGTGTCCCCTACAGGCCAGATTGGATCAACCTCTCCTGATAGCTTGTTACATGGAGAGTCTCTCACCCACTGTACCACAGAATCTGTAGTATAACAGGATCTGCAGCCTTCCCCTGTAAACAGGAGAGCAGGACAAGTGGTTCTACCTTCACATCAAGTGATCACAATTTGAATGGGCACCCACATTAGCTGGACAGCTGCTGACGCTGCATTTTGAAAATTTCACCTGGAAATATTGATATTCAAAAAGTTTCACAGGGGATCTGATTCACAGGAGGGGATACATCATTTTGACAGCTTTCTCAGAGTAGACTCCAGAAATCCTGCTATGAAGGGAAAAGTCTAATGTGAAAGAGAGAGGGCTGAGGGGGAGGCTACTGTACCCCTAAGAGGGAGCTGTGGGGAATGCCTGAAACCCAGACACCACAGGCTTGGGCTTTTCATAACACAACATGGGAATGGGTGTTTGTGTGTGTGTGGTACAGAGAGGACTTAGAAGTTCTCAGGGAACAAAAGTATAGGGGGGCAGTACTGTTTACAAGGCATAAGGGTGGCAAAAATGAGGGCAGGGAAAAGGAAGGAAATGTGCTCAGACCTGCCCCCAGCCCGCATGACAAGAATAGTAAACATGCCACAGAATAAAGCTCAGTGCACAGGTAGGACACACCAGCACATTGCACCATTCGGGACAGAGGTTCCTGTGAGCCTTGCACAACCTCGAGCTTCTCTCAAAGAGGCAGCCAAAGAAGAGACAACATACACTATGGGATCTTCTTCAGGGTCTACCCACAGAGGACTTGTCCACTGGCAAGGGCTCCTGCTGGTTGGTGAGTAGGAGACAATTCCTTGGGGTTGACTAGGGATCTGACACAGAGACTGGTTGGGATGAGCACTGGGAAGAGACCAGTGCTCTGAGAAAAGAGGGAAGGCTTTTTGATTGGACCTGAGGGTGAAGAACAGAAGGAAAGAAAAGGATCAGGAAAGGAGCTCAGCAAGAGGGAAAATATCATAATATTTTATGATATTATGGAAGTGGTGAGAGGCAGAAAGCCCACATCTGCTGTGTATTTCCTATTATTTGTCATGCTGATATACTGATTTAGCAGGAAGCACCTGAAAATTTAACTGAGATGTAAGGCATTGTCTTTATCACCAATCTCCAAAATGGGCCAGTAGGTGCCAGGAGGCACAGGACACTGGGATCACACATTCATTCAACCTCATGTATTTCCAGGCTGTTGCAGTCACTGGAGGTACAAGATGAGACAAGCCTGGTTCTCATTGAGCCCATGTTCTACTGAGAAGAGAGAGACAAGGAAGGATCTAGATGTGATTTCTGGTACCCACAACAGCCATAAAAAAAAGAGAGTAGGGGCAGACCAGAAAGTGAAGGCAGAGAATCTTTAGATAAGGTGGTCAGCAAAGTTGCCTTTCAAAAATGCCCGTGAGTATCAGGTGGCATCTGGCTACAGTGAACAGGTGAGCAAGAAAACAGCTGGAGAAGAGTATTGGAAACCAAAAACAAAAAAGCTTCAGAGGTGCTGAAGTAAAGAGGGCCATGTCTCTGACCTTGAACTGATAGAGGCATACTCACCTGCAGACCAAGGTTGAGATATAAAGAGACCTGCTCAGGATTCAGGGCCTCATCTTTCCATCCCAAAGGTAGATACCAATAATGATGCATTTTTTCTTGTTTCCTAGCCTCACTGTTAAACTTCTGGAGCCAGCCCACCACAGCCCAAGTGACAGTTGAGTCGACCGGTGTTGTCGAAGGGATGGATGTGACTCTACGCATCCACCACAAGGCTCCCAATACAGCAGGCTTCCTGTGGTACAGGGGATATACCACTGACAGCAATCATATTATTGCATATCTTTTAGAAGACCCAACAATCCATTTAAGTGGTCCTCCAGGTGGACAAGCGATAGTAAACCATGATGGGTCCTTGGTGTTAAAGAATGTCACCATGAAAGATGCAGGAATCTACACCGCACTGGTCCAACTACAAGGCTGCCAAAAAATGATAGCATGTGGACGGTTGGATGTATACCGTGAGTGACTGCTCTCTGACCTCTGGGTGTCGGGTGGGGTCAATTCCACTTCACACACAGGACGATATACCCTGGACACTACCTCCATTCCCCTTGCCATTTTGATTCAGAGTGGATTTCAGTGCTTCAGAGAATGCAGACAAACTATCTAAGACCTCAGTTCCCTTCTCAGATTTCAGCCTTGCAGACTGTCAATGCAAACAGAAGAATCAGTTTGATGGGACCAAGTCAGCAGAGGGAGAACAGACTAATTTCGGCCTCCTGAGCACCTGCCTATTCACTGGACCTTGAGAATGACTCTGCTATACTAGGTCAGAGCACAGTCTGAGAAGCCCCCTGAAATTCTTACTCAGCTCAGCTCAGGAACCTCTCCTAAGAACCCTGTCCCAGGGATCTTTACTCCAAGGACCCTGGTGAGCCTTGCTAGGTTGAGTTTGGCCTCCTCAAAAGGGCTGAGTGTGTAACAGTTTAATGGGTGCCCAACTCACAAGGCTCCTGAGGCAGTCATCAGTCAGGGCTCTTGATCAAGAGCCACACCTCACTAGAAATGGAGTTTGGTCTCTCATCACCTGCATTTTGTGTGAAGAGTCAGGTTGGACAATGTCCTTGTAGATAGCTGGCTATCTTGTGGGGTCTTGGGAAAGTTCTGAGAAAGGTTAGCATCCCCTAAAAGAAATTGAGATAAAGAGATACTCCTGGAAATTTCTCTTTCACCTCTGCATCTCTTTCAGGGATAAACCAGGGGTTCTCTCTGAAAGTCGATCAGTACCAGATGCCTTTTTTGATCAGCTCTTGTATTTCAGGATTCAGGTCTGATCTTCTAAATATTTTACAGTCATTACACTGACACCCTGGCAGCCAAATATTCATTGAGAAGGAACTGAGAAACATGGAAATACAGTCACTAAAGGAGAGCCACACAGACTGTGAGCAGGTGATCTAGGTCACTAGAAGTCTGTCTGTAGCCACAAACTTAATTTCTCTACCTCTTGGGCCTTATGAGAGACTCTTCAGATTCCTAAACCAACAAAGTGGTTCAGAGCCTTTTCTCTTAGGTGTCTTCAGTCACAGGAATACATTTTAGTTTGTGAAGAGAAAAAAATAGAGCCAATCTATTTTTACTCCAGAAACTATTATCTGCAGTAACATTCAGAGTTACTGCATAGATTACCCAGGCATCCCCCTCAAGTGGCCCATCCACACCTCCCTGCACTGGACTTGATGTCACTTATTTCTTCCCTCTTCTGGTGCAGTCTCTCCCAGCAGATATAATGGAAAGGACTTTTCTTTCTTATTCTTTATTCTATTCCTGAAACCAGCTCAGGACCAACATTTAACAAGCACTCAGTTGCTTTTGATGAATTAGGAAGAAATAAATGGTGATTGAATGAATGATCCAAAATCTATTCAGAACCTGATCCCTGGATATAGAGTCCTTGGAATCCTCACCATAGGGAAAAGGCTTTCATGGTCTCAAGACCTAAGACCATCATCTCCGATTCTTTTCTTCTCTCCAATAAAATAGGCCGTGCTATTAGTCTTAGGCCTTGGAGTATTAATAATAATTTTCACATACAGAAAAAATTTTAAGTGATTTTCCAATTTCTATCTCATAGTCACTTGACACAAATTGCCCACAAGTGCCAGAATTTCAGCAAGTCCATGAGTCCCACCTGCTCTATGACACTGATTTTGCATTTGCACAAGTCCTCACCTGCCCTGAGGAGAGAGAATGAATGGTTTTCATGGTCATGGGTAGAGCACATGATTCTGCTGCCATTATCAGCTTCTACCTGTCCCTTTTCCTCTCATCTAAATAATTTTTTTCACCTTGCTCTGTCATTCATTGGCTCACTTGCTCATTTCAGTCACATTTACCTGGAAAGACCTGATCTACCTCTTAGCCCAGGGCCTGAGTAGTCAACTTATCCCTTGCTTGCTTCTGTTCTCTATGCGTTATTTCTGCTCAAATCCCACCCAGTGTCTAGGATGTCCTTGGAACTAGTGCTTCATAGAAACACACCTCAGCTGGGCAATAGATGTCTGTGCAGCTGGAAGGAATGGCTTCTGGTCAGACAAGCATTCAGGTGGTCAGTGACAAAGCAGGGCAATTGCAGAAGTCTTTCTGAATTCCTGTCTTATGTCTTTCCCTAACCAACACTGATAGTTAACTGACAACTGAGAAAGTCTGCAGTTCCCCCCAGACATATATCTGGAGGACATGCATCCTCTGAGTGCTCTGATTCCCACACATGTTCTTGTGATATGCTGACCTGCCTTGTTAGTTCTAAGACTCAAGTTGACTGAGAGGTGAGAGGTACCAACTGTGCTTGAAGAAGCTTTTGGAGATATCAAAGGTAGCACACAGGGCATTTTTTCCTCTTTCCTGCAGAGCAGAGTTAACTATAACCAACATAACAAGCAACAAATTCAACCTTGAGAGTTCTGATTTTCATTTTTGTACATAATAGTGGTGTTGAGCATCTTCTGTAACTATGTGCCATTTGTATATACTCTCTGGAGAAATGTCTGTTCAAGTGTTTCATTCCATTTTTAAATAAGATTATTTGGTTTTGTGATTGTTGAGTATAGATACTTTTGTGTATTTAAATATTAACTTTTTATTTTTCATATAATTTGCAAAAGATCTTCTCCCATTTCATGGGTCACCTTTCAATGTGTTATGTCTTTTTTGATGAAGAAACATTTTCATTTTGAGAATATCCCAATTTTCTACTTGTTTTTGCCTGTCTTCCTAGTGTCCTCTTCATAAAATCATTTCATATTCAATGTCCTAATACTCCTCTCAATACTTTTTATAAGCATTTTAAAAGGTGAGGTCTAACCTTTAGAATTTGATGTAATTTGACTTAATTTTCATTCGTTTTCATATTCATTAGAAATTAGTTTTGGTACAGTTTTGACAACTTTGTGTAGCATCACACAGGGGTCCACATCATTAATTTTCATGTGGATATTGCTGTTCAATAGCATTCATTGAAAAGACTGTATTTTCTCTATTGAAATCCTGGCCTTTTCTGTTTTTTAAATGAATTAATTATTTTTTATTGTTGTTCAAGTTGTGTGTCTCTATTTTCCTGCCATCACTTCCCCCCATCCCACCCACCCCCACCTCCAACCCACAATCCTTCCCACTTTGGCTTTGTCCATGACTCCTTTATTACATGTTCCTTGATGACCCTTTCCCCCTTCCTTCCCCTGTTATTCCCCTCCTCCCTCCCCTCTGCTTACTGTCAGTCTGTTCTTTATTTCAGTGTCTCTGGCTATATTTGGTCTGAGGTTATATGGGGACAGAGAGGAGTTGCAGATTTTTCCTTATTATTTTCACCTGAACTTAGACAATTGTCCTCCCAATGCCTGGACCACACGCTGGTGACTTTTACATAAGTCACTGTGAGCTGTGAATGGCTGAGATCTCTGAGGAAGCCATGTGGCTGTGTGTCTGAAGCCCATTCTCAACGAGTCCCTTTCTCTGTTTCTTCACAGCATTTGTCAGTCTGCTCATCCTCATAGGCGGGAATACTACAGTCACAGAGAACGAGGATGCTGTGGTCTTCAGCTGCTTCACAGACGCTCCTACCATCCAGTGGTTGTTCAATGGCACAAATTTGCAGCTCGCAGAGAGATTAAAGCTGTCACATGACCACAGAAACCTCACCATAGACCCTGTCCAAAGGGAGGATGCTGGTTACTACCAGTGTATAGGCCACAACCCCAGGATTTCTGGGGAAAGTAATACGCTCAAGCTGGATGTGAAATTTGAGTGACTCTCCTTTTCCCCTCTATGTTGTTAAATTCTGAATAAAGTGGTTTTTTGCAATATCATAATTGATTCATTCTGAGGGTGAATAGTTCTTAAAGATTTGCATTGAGTCAGTAAACACTACAAAACTGTAAGCCAACATTGTCATTACTGTTAACTTAAGGTAACATTTCAGACCAATCCGTACCTTGCTTTGCTTTCATGTGTATCATGTCCACAGTGGAGGGGTCATTGTGACACTGTGTCCCTGAGAGGATGAGCCTTAGTTGTGTGATAACACATGCCAGAAGGTAAAGAGCTTAGAGATTCTGAGCTCTGTGTGTTGTCCATGAACACTTGTGGAGGGCACCTGTTTTAGACAATGGGAATGGACAAGAGGACAACATGAGTAGCAACACTGATTTTTGTGTTTCTCTTTGATGTCTTTCAAAAGATTTCTAATGTCTCTTGAGTATTCTTCCTTCTATACCAATAAAATTGTTGCATGACCTCAGTACATCTCTGTTCTTTTTGTTAATGAGGTTTAACTGGAAACTTTGCTAATGAAACCAAGGGTTTAGTTCAAATGTTCTACTTCAGACTGATGCCCATGGAATTTGAAATGACCTCACACTTTATAGAGCTAAGCTTCACATCTTCAGATTTTGGTTCTCTTGCAGAAAAGACATCACCCAAAGTGAATAAAACTGGAGGTAAAGTGTTTAATTAAAGCTTCCTAACTTCAAGAGGCTGTTAAAACTCCCATCATATTTGTCATGGAAAACCCTCATCAGAGTACACTATGTGGTGAATATCAATTCCTCTGCACTTAGGTAACTAACTAATCAGGCTAAATCAGTGATACCAGCCATGTTGTAGGGTCAAGAACACACTTCTCCCTTAGTGATTCATTTTGATGAATGGGAAAGTGACTGTAAAGATAAATACAATGTCTGAATGGAAATCTCCAGAAGCACGGCCTTCTGGGAGATCAGGTTTTGGCCCTGTTCAGGGAGTCTCAGTTCTTTTGCACCTCTTTGTAAATTGCAGGAAGTGATGCAGATGCAAATTATGTCTCCGCCGCAGACTTAGCTGTGTTTCCCTCCACTGTGCAGAAAGCAGTTTGATTATGATCCACAGGTTTTAATGTTCTCTCAGAGTCATTAACCTTCAGACAGGTTCTTCTTGACTTCAGGCCTCCCACCTCCATATTTTAGAAAATTCTCTTTAGAAATGTAATTGCAATTTGTAATTACAGATTTTTTTGCCATTTGGAATACACACGAGTCTCCTTAAATTATCTTGCTCATTTTATGATTCAGAGAGTATTTATCAAAAGGACCTGTGCCTATCTCTTCAAATTTAATCAGCCCGATGTCCCTGTGTCTCAAATTCTGCGGGAAGTACAAGTGTAACTTGGGTGAAGACCCTTAAAACCATGATGTAAGAAGACCTTCTGTGAAGATTTTAAAAAGAGTTTTACTTTTATTTTTCATTTTATTTGGAGGTTTAGTTTGTTTAAAATTATTTTAATTACCAACATGTTTGTGTTTAAACATTATCTTTCATCTTTTTTATTATTGCTCAAGTACAGTTGTCTCCATTTTTCTGCCACCACTCCACCCAGCCCATCCACATCTCCTCTTCCACCCTCAATCCCATACCTCTTTGTCTTTGTCCATGTGTCCTTCATACATGTTTCTTGATGACCCTTCCTATTTTCCCCCATTATCCCGCTCTCCCCTGCCCTCTGGTGATTTTCAATTTGCTCTTTCTTTCAGCATCTCTGGCTATATTGTGCTCACTTGTTCGTTTTGTTGATTACCTTCCACTTATAGGTGACGTCATATGGTATATGTCTTACACTTCCTGGCTTATTTCACATAGCATAATGCTGTCCATGCCATCCATGCTGTCACACAGGGTAGGAACTCCATCTTTTTTCTGCTGTGTAGTACTTCATTCTTTTAAAAATCTTTGGTACTTTCCAGTGTATGTATATTCCACCACCTTGGTTCATCTTATTCCAAAGTATTCTAATCTTTCTAATGGTATTGAAAATGAAACTATTTCCTTAATTCAATTTTGAGATACTTATTGTTGATTCAAAGAAATAAAATGAGGCTCTTGCAACTACAATGAATTTATTAATTTTAACATTTTTGTAGGGGGGAATCTTTAGTGTTTTCTACGTGTAACATTATGTTGTCTGTTAAAATAGATCTTTTTCTTTTTTGATTTTCCAATTTGATACCTTTATTTTATCTTTCTGACTAATTGTTTCAGCCAAACTTCCAGTACAGCATTGAATAAGTGGAGAGAGAAGCATTTTTTATATGGTTCATGATCTTACTAACATTTTTGGTGTTTCTCCTTACAGTATTGTGCTAGCTGTAGGCTTTCAAACATGACATTTAACATATGCAGTGGTTTCCTTCCATATCTACAGTCTTTGTCTTTTATTAAAACCATAACTACTTCTCTCTAGAGGTTTTACTTCATGAAGATATTCAGTTCACAGGCCAAGAAAGTAAAATCTCATAGGATTGAGAAATATTTAGATGAAACTTCTCAAAATCCAAGATTATAAGTATTGGGTTGGTTCAGCTTTCTTTCATCATAAATTATTCAATGAGAGATAAATGTCTTCAATTACAATGAAGTTTCATTAGCCCAAGAGAATTTTAGAAGTGGTAAGCCTGCCTCCTTTGACATTTATGGAAGTCTACATGAGGAGTGACTTGACCATTTTTGAAATCTAAGAAACTTCTAGGAAAGGATCAATAAAAGCTTATGAGAAAAAAATTTTCATGTGATAATGTGGATGACACATGGGCTGGAAAGTGGTGTCCTCTGCTGGTACCACAGAGATGCTCACAGAACAAGTCAGAGGTCACCCTGGAGTAATCTTGCATCAGAGAGAAGATGCCATTCACTTTTTATACATTTTCATCTCAATGATGACAATGGCCATTCTGCACAGGTCAGGACCATCCCCTGGAGAACTTTACAGAGCCTACTATATACTATGAGTGGCTGAGATCTCTGAGGAAGCAGCATGGCTCAAGGTCCCAATCCCAATCTCAGAAAGTCACATCATATGTTTCTCTATAGAGCCCATGAAAATGACCATCCTCCTGGGCAGCAAAACTAAAGTCACAGAACACAAGGATGCCATGGTCATGACCTGCAACATAAATATAATCTGTACCCAGGGATTATTCAGTGGCATGAGTCTGTGGCTCAGGGAGAGAATTAATCTGTCCTGGTGTTACAGAAATGACTCCCCACAAAGTTTTTTTTACTCTACATTCTTCCCATTACTGTATTCAGGACTGTGGCTCTCAATGCCGTAGTATGGTAAAAATAATTATTTCATTAAAAGACATACAGGTTTAGGATAATGGCAAAATTCTGTCATTAACTCTCACTCCCTTCAGAAAACAAAGATAGAACCACAAACACACCATTCTGCACTCTCCCGTTTGTCTAGTCAAGCCAGTCCCAGAGCATGCCAGTCAGAAGTACTGCCTTCGAAAAGAAAAAAAAAACCCTGAAGTCTGCCGCTCAATTCTGGTTCCTCCCCATTATCCATACTTGGCTTAGTAGGTCTCCCTCAGTTTCCAGCACCATCAGCTGTGTTGCCAAGATCTCCAGTTCTTAATCCGAAACCATGCTGGGACCTCCCCATGGCTGGAAGTCAAGTTTTTTTCACCCCTTTCTTCCCCACATGATCCCGCCAGCTCCAACATTATACCCATTGTAAATGGTGACCCGCCTTTTTGTTTCTATCCTGGCCTTGATCTGCTTCACACCCCTATTTCTTACTCCTTTCGCAATTGGCTACACCAGCTAGCACTCCCATAGTCTCTGCATTTCTCAGCAGCCATGGTTAGTCCAGGCAGGCCTGGCCCCATGGTGCAGAAGCTTCCTCCATGCTGCTCTCACAGGCTCAGAAAGTCTTTCTGGCTCCATTACATCATGGCATAGAGTCATGCCCATCTGTCTGGCTCTGCCAAGCCAAAAGTTTTAATATTATTACAACACTGGCCAACTTACCCTCTTACTCTGGCACAACAAAATCTTCATCATAGACCCTGTCAAATGGATAACGCTGAGAATTACCAGTGTGAAGTGTCCACATATCAATTTCTTCAGATTTGATGTAATACATGAGGGACACACCTCCCTCCTCTGTGTTATTAAAGTCCATTTTTTTCATTTTTAATAGATTTTATTGTTGAGGTAGAAAGTCCTTACAGAAACTTGACAGAAACTTACAGACTTTCACTGAGTCAATAAATACTAAAAAATGCGAGCTGACAGTGTCATTATTGTTGACCTAAAGTCATATTCCACACCAGATTTCACCTCCTCTTCTCTGAGATGATCTTCACCGTGGCAGTGACACTGTGTTTCCCCAAGGACCAGCAGTGGTCTTGACATGGCTGGTAGTAGCACATGATAAGCTCACATGTATCAGAGCTCAGACCCTCCTACTTGTGAATGTATGAAGGGCACCTGGACAGTTTTAAACAATGAAAATAGACTAAAAGACACCCCTGTGGATAGCAACACTGATCTTTGTTTCAATATTTGATTCCCCTCCAAACTTTCTAGTCTGTTTGAGTATTTCTGTTTTCACAGCAATAGAATTATTTGAATGAAAATGGGAGGGAGGTGGGGAGGGCTGTGGGGTTGGCTGGGATGGGAGTAAAGGACAGAAAACTGTACTTGAACAACAATTAAGTAAAATTGAAGAAAAGAATCATTTAAATGAGTTCACCATGACTCTGTCCTCTTTGTTAATAGGATATAATTGCAAACTTTCCAAACCAAGGCTTTGGCTCCAATGTCCTAGTTAAGAACAAGGGCCATATAATTAGAAATGACCTCACCCTCTGAAAAGCTAAGATTGACCTGATTGGTATTTTGGTATTTCTAAGGAGAAGAGGAAATACCCCAGAGCTAGAGACACTGCAGGTGAAGTGTCAAGGTACTTCTTCCTACCCTCAACGGGCTGTTAAAACTCCCATCTAAGTTTGCATAAATATAAGTTATGTCCAAGTACACTATAGGATGAATGTCAGTTTCTATGTAGTTAGGTAACAAATCAGGGGAAATCCAGTGTCATCAGCCATGTCCTGGGATCAAAAACATTCTTCTTTCTTGGAGACGACATCTGATCAAAGGAAAGTCACTACAGAACAAAATTTAATGTTTCTATGAAAAACTTAAGAAACACAGGTTTCTGGAAGATCAGAACTTGCCTCTCACATATGTTTGAACCTGTGTATTAATGGCTGTGAATTTGCAACTCTTCATTCACTGCAGGAATTGATGGAAATACAAACTGGGTCTTGGCTGAAAGAGATTTAGTTGTGTTTTTCTACACTGTTTCAAAAACAGTTTTGTTATGATCTAGAGGATTTAATATTCCCTCAGATTACTAATTGTTTGACAGGTACTTTCTGACTACAGGCCTCTGACTTCCTTTTTCAGAGCATTTTCTGTGGAAATGTACATGCAATTTGTAATTGCAGGCTCTTGCTCTGTCCTTCTGAAATGCACACAGGTATCCTCCACATCTTCTTGCCAGTCTATCTGTCTAGGTTTAGGTTCATTCTTCTGAGATGGATTCTGCTGGTGACCCTGTGTCCCTGTCTCTGAAAAAAAGACAGAAAGCCTAACTTGTATGAGAACCGGGATGTAAAATGACCTCATGTCAGGGTTTCAAGAGAAATTCTAAGTTACTTTTGTGTAGAGCCAGATAAGAAACACTATTTAAAAGTACAACATCCTGGGAGATAAAATCCTGGCTCTGTTCAAGGACTCTCACCTGCTTTTCCCTCTGCCTACATTGCTAGGAACTAACACCATTTGACAAATTGCAGGAACTGAAGGAGATGCTAACTGGGTCTTGGCTGAAAGAGATTTATTTAGTCATGGGTCCTTCCAATGTGAAGAAGGCATTTGTGTTATGACTTTGAGGCCCTAATATTCCCTCAGAGTACAGAATCTTAACACAGGTTCTTTCTGACTGTAGGCCTCTCAAATCTGTCTTGTTTTAGACCATTTCATTAAAAATGTAATTGTAATTTGGTTATTGATAATTTTGTATCTGTTCTTTTGAAATATATCTAGGGGAGATTGAAATCTTCTTACCAGTGTTAAAAATCAAAGAGTATCTGTCTCAAACACCAGACCCATTATGTTGATGTTTAATCTTCCTGGTGTGCCAGTCTCTGAGGAAGAGGAGAAATGTGCCTTAGCTGAGGAATTTTGCAGCCAAAACATTAAAGGACCTCCTGTTAAGGTTTTATGCAATGTTTTGCATTTCTTTGTCTAAAGTCACTTAGCAAACACACATTCCCATGGTTCCTACTGTTGTAAAACCTTCCAGCTTTTCTATTAGGATGTTGAGTTCTCTCTCACTGTACTATTGCATTGTCTTTAATAAAGTCTTACCTTCATTTTTTCCTGGTTTCATGCAAGTTTTTCTTTAACATAATCTCCTTGTACTAGCTGATCATGCCATCTTACTCAAACTCTCCACCCTTAACATTTTTTCAAATCTTCCAGTGCTTTCCTTATCTTGTTGATCTTTTTTTTTTAAGTTTGCAATTGAGTCTCTCTCTTCTGACTTGATGGTCACAGCAACCTGACTTCCCAGATTCTTCTGGAGACCCAGGTTGCCTCAAATCACCCTTACCTCAGAATCCATGAGGACTTGCCAGCATGAAAGGGCACATTTCCACAGCACCCTTAGCATCAAGAGTGTTCTCATTCCGCATAAGCTTCAAGAAACAAGATCACAAAGATTTGAAAAGATATTCTGCCATTAACCTCAAGTACTCTAGTGAACAGCAGGTCTCTGTTACATCAGCCACCCATAGGCATGTACTGAATGAGCCTCTCTCAAGCCCCCTTTGACGTGCAGCTCAGGGCAGACATCATAGTCTTCATTCTTTATGATGTTTTTTTTCTTTTTATTCTTCTTACAAATTCCACTTGCCTGTCCTCAAATCCTGCCACCAAAATTACCATATGGACAATAAATCTCTTCTCTATTTCTATTCCTTTCCTGCTCCCTGTGGCCTCTGGTGTATTTGGCTGAGATCACTGGGGACCTGTCCACAGGTGGATTGTGTGTGAGCAAAGGAGAACACAGAGGGAAGTCATGGAGGAATGGGGTCTGCTCAGAGTCAGACGAGAAACTGTAAAGCCTAGGAAGTGAAAGGGTGTTAGACATTCTTGATTTCCATGGGCCCTGAAGGTGCCATGCAGGAGGGTTTGTTTTGGAGGCTCATAATGAAGCTGAATAATATGAGTGAGGGTCTGTCCTACCTTAAGCCAGAGAGGCCACTGAAGCACCTGTGGTAAAGCGGGGCTGTCATGGTAAATAAGAGGGTTTCAGGAAGACACCTGTTGGCTAGATACCCCATGTTTCTCACTGATTCTCTGTTGCCCAGAAAAGTTCCCTTTGGATCTACTTGTACACTCCTATTAAGTCCTCTTCGGAGATATTCTTCTCAACTATCTTTAAAGCACTCATTGTCACTTATGAAATAATAGAAGACACCATTCCCCTTTTTCCCTCTTTCTCCAAAATGTTTCCTATACCCAATGTTGCATTGCATACATTGGAATTTTCAGGTTTATATGAATTATCTATAACAATTTATTAAAAACTTTACTTCCTTCTGTAGGAGTGTGCAGCAAGGGGGTCCCCAAGACAAGGATTTGGAATGAGATCCAGAACTCTGGGTGTCCTGAAAATATTAAAAATATTGTATGTCCTCACCCCCACAAATCTGAGCTAGGGGATGGGATACATGAAGCAGGGCCACTGAGTTGTTTTGCATAGCAAGTCTTGCAGATAACCTCTAGAGTGGTCATTTAACATATCTATAACCTTTAACAGATTTCATAGATATGCTAAATAGCTGTGCTCACACTTTAAGCCAGAAAGAAAGGAGTGACTTCCACCCAAGATGTAACTGGGAGGCAACCCCCAGCCCACATTATAGTAGACTCACTATGGCAGCCCAATAAAGCTGGGATGATATGGGAGTCCTGGCAGGTGTAGCCTATTTGGAGAGGAGTCCGAATGGGGCTGCAGAGGAAGATTGGCGTGGGGATTTAAAAGCAGATGCAGCAGCCATTGAAGGGAGAATCATGAGCTTTTGGCCAGAACGGGGACTCTCATAGCCATGTGACAGAGAATCACCATGTAGCTTTAGCAAAGAGAACCACACAGGTTTGGCCAGAGTGTGGGGGGTGGGGGACACCCCTCCTGGCAGCCATGAGAAGAACCATCATGCAGCTTTAGCAGAGAACTGCCACACGGATTTGGCAGAGAATCACCACGCAGCTTTCTATTTCTTTTCCTGAGATATGGTACTTTGGACTGGACAAAGGGGGAAAGGAGGATTGTGTGTGTTTGTGGTGTTTTAAGAAATTTGGGGAGTTTGGTAAAGACCTTAAGTTGTTACTCTTAAGTCTGTATAACTTGAATAAATAATTCCTTTCCTTTTCACCAATCTCTAACACACAGAGCTATAATTCTTTAGCAAAGGGAAAGACAAACCTAGTAAAGGGAAAGCCCAGGAGAAGGGGGGACAACTAGGTAACATTGTGGGACCCCCTTTCCTGACAGCCAATCAGGGGAAACCTTGAGAGACCACATGTGCAGTAGCTTTACAACTACTTGTCACAGTAAAAGCCTGCCAAAACTAGCCAGGAAGGATCCGCCCTATAAGAATAGAGTCCCTCCAGCCCATGAAGTTAATCTCTGCCTGGAGTTGGCCTGTTCCCATGTTCTCTGCTATAAACTCTGGGTGCTGAGTTCAAATCTTTGTCTTGATCGCCAAGAACCTTGTTACCTGTGCCCACCTGTTACACATGGGCCCTTTATTTATGTTCCTTGAAGACCATTTCCCTTCTTCTTGCCCCCTGCTCCCAGATGACCTCTCTGGACCCTCCCCACTTGTTACTGTCAGTTCATTCTTTAATTTGAAGTCTGGTTATATTTTGCTTGCACATTTGTTTTGTTGGTTAGGTGCTACTTATGGTGTTTGTCTTTCACAGCCCGGTTTATTTCACTTAGCATTTGATCCATGCTGTCCTGAAGGGTAGAAGCTCCTTTTTTCTTTCTGCTGTGTAGTATTCCATTGTGTAAATCTAACACAGTGTTTTGCATAAACTGAAGTTGGATACACTTCATTATACGTGACACCATAGAAGTCCTAAGGGAGAAGAAAGACAGAAAACCTCATATATCCCATGCAGCAATATTTTCACCAATATGTCCCCTAGAGCAGGGAACATAAAGGAAAGGATAAACAAATGGAATCCCATCAATATAAAAAGCTTCTGCACGGCTAAAGGAAATATCAGCAAAATGAAAAGGGAACTAACTGTGAGGGAAAACATATTTGCCAGTGACATCTCAGACAGGGTTTTTACTCCAGAATACATAAAGAGCTCACAGGACTCCACTCTAGAAAGACAAGCAAGATAGTTAACAAGTGGGCAAAGAACCTGAACAGACACTTCTTCGTGGAGGAAACACAGAGGGTCCCAGAAACACATGAAAGGATGTTCAGCATCACTAACCATCACAGAGATATTTGGTAATAAATTAGGTACTCAATGACTTTAACTAATGACTACATGTACTAGAACTGAGCTTTCAGTGAGACCTGTTAAACCAGTTTGAGAGCACTATCTTCTGTGGAGGGAGGCACAGTTGCCACCCGAGATGTGCCTTTTAGGGTATTGATTCTGATCTTGTCATTGGGACACAAAAGGCTCAGGAAATAAACAAAAACAATAAACTTTTGAACTCCCCTCTTAACTGCCAAGGAAGTGTTTACATGGAGGACCAGCTCAAGGAAGAACATTCCCATGGAAATGCCAAGCAAATATTTAGTTGCCATTCATTTGCTATGGAATCTTCATGCTAATTATTCACATTGTGAAATCTCAATCCACAGTGCTTTTTGTTCTTTATCTTCAGAATTCATATAAGTCTTAACTATCCAATACTTCCTTGGGTCTGTTTTTCACTTCAGAATATTCATTAGTATAATAGACTTTGTGAATTGTCCCCTATTAATCTGCCTCTGTTGATTTGATTATGAGATTAACCAGAGAAATGGAAAGATGAGAGAAGAAAATACTGTCAATCTGGCTGTGATGATCTCTAGTTGAAGAATAAATGGAAACCTGACTAGTGTGGCTCATGTTGGGGGAATTGTCCCACAGAGTAAAAACTCTCCCTGGGTTGATTAGAAGTCGGGGCACATGACTGTGTTGCAGGTTAGGTCTCCTGTCAGGATCCACACAGGAAGCAACCCATCGATGTTTCTCTCTGACATCAGAGTTTGTCTCTCTCCCTTTCTCCATGCTTTTCCTTTCAATAAATGATTAAGTAAATAAATGAATAAATATACATATGTACAAACTTTAAAAAAGAATAAGAGTTAAAAGAAAAACAACCTCGCAGCTGTGAGTAAAATGGTGGAATCTTCTCAGGAAAACTGGCTGCAGGAGATATGTTGACAGTAACAGCAGGATGCAGCCTGCTAAACAGAAGATGGAAAGTTCTGTTTTCTGCTCTTAAGTTAACTTCACCAACACAATCCCATAACTGAATGCAGAACTTTGGCTTCTCTACAAGCAGGAAGACCTCTGGACACTAGTAACCAACAACCCCCAAACAGAGTGGGAGTAGGGGAGAAATCATCAGATTTAAAAGATAACAAAAATAGTAAACTGGATGTCAGAAACCAAGCCTCCAAGGCTAAAGTCTCTCATGCCCATTCTCCTCGTTACTACTCTGGCTGATAGACAATAAATAAAAAGACTTTACTTGCAAGTACTTACACCAGTGTAAAAATTTTAATGCAACAGGTATCAATTTATGATGGCCAAAGTAGAAATCCTTTGATGTCTAATTAATTTTGACATGCAAAATATTTTTCAAAGACAGTTCTAAAATTAAACTGAATAATTGACAAGAATATCTTTATTGGAAGTTAGAAGCTTCTAGGATGAGCACAGATAACTCCTCTCTTTACAAACAATAATAACAACTTCTAGGAACTATTTCTGAACTAAAGCAGGCTCCTGTAGCTAATAAATGCAAGCATCTCCTTCCTCCTTCTTTTATAGTTCCTTCACCAACTCCTTCGTTCTCTTAGGCTTAGTTTTGTCTGGAATTGCCCTCTTTCTTTCTCCTTTAACCTTCTTCATCTCATTTATATCTTCCCCACTACCATTCTCTAATAAACTTTGATTAAATGATAACAAAATTTCAAAAAAATTCCAGGATTTCTAGCAATATCCTTCCCCAAAAAAGAGTAAAAGCTCTTTAAATCAGAATGAGGGATTATAGATATATTTCTAAAACTAAAAAGAATACAAAAATATACCTTAAATTTTCAAAAATTTTCTCTAAGAATCTGACGGGTGTGCAAAAAATTCTAATTGAATTGTTGGAACACAAGGTCACAGCTACTCTGACCTCCTCCAGTGAATAGACCTACGGGTACCTGGGAGTGATGCCACAGATTCACCAAATGAGATTCACTGGGAAGCTCCTGTGGAGAAGTCTGTTCACTATGAAAAGGAATATAGAAGCCCTGGATGGAATAGCTCAGTGGATTGAGTGCCAGACTGCAAACTACAGGGTCACTTGTTCAACTCCCAGTCAGGGAACAAGTATCGGTTTCGGGCCAGGTCTCCAGTAGAAGGTGGATACATGAAAGGCAGCCACATATTGATGTTTCTCTCCCTCTTTCTCCTTTTCTTCCCCTCTCACTAAAAATAACTAAATACATTCTTTTAAAAATTATTAATCAACTTTATAAGAACAGATAAATTAGTGATATCCCTCTCACAAGTGCATTCCTAGGCCTTCATGAGGACTTGAAAGACCATGACCTTTTTTGTCTAATGAAAGAGACATCAATTAAAAACACTCACCACCATTGTAGGAAAAAAACCTTAATGGGGGCCCAACACCCAAGGCACACCTGTCCCTATCTCTGATGCCTACCTCTACTATTTGTAATCAAACGTATTTTGAGGAGGGGAAGTTGTTGATATCAGAGATAAACAGCTATCCCAAGACATCAAAAACAATTGTGTCTACAAATTGATGTTGAATTTGTCTTTACCTGTCAATATTAGTCATACTAATAACTATAGTTGTTCTTTTAGCTTTTCTCAAACAGTATGCATATAACACAACTGTTAATTATTTTTAAAGTGTTATATAACATTTCTATTATGAAATATTTTTTGTGATTTTTCTTTCAAGCCAAGTTAATAAGAATCTGGGAATATTTCTTTGCAAGTCAAATGGAAAAATTGAGAGATAGCCAAACAAACTGAGAGAGCAATGTAAAGACCTGAGTGCCTGGCAATGAACAAAACATGTGCTGGACCTTGCTTTCAGGGTAGTCTTTCCTCTCCTGGCATATAGCTGCTTATGTAATTTAGACCTTCTGGCCTAGTACTGACTAATGAGTGGAGACCACAATCCTGAAATGGCACACCTGAAAAAGCTGTTGAATATTATCTTGAGATCTTTCTGAGACCTCACCTAAAATTTTTACCTTTTGAAACCAGTAAAACTTGTCAGGAAAGAAACCAGTGTGCACTCTTCTTGAAGCACACCTACTGAATTCTTTTCTGTTATTGTTGCCAAAGTACCATTGTCTCCATTTCCTGCCACCACTTTCGTCCATCCCACCCACTTCCACCTCCCACCCTCAATCCTACCCCTTCATGGCCTTTGCTAATGGGTCCTTTCTGTGTGTTCCTTGTAAGATAAATCATATTTCTTCTAATCTCTAAGGGGTCTCCACAAGGCTTGCAACCATGAGAGCAATGGGCAGCAGCACCTCCTCCCAGACAAATACCTTAGGTCTTTCCACAAGTCTTTATCTCTGTGATTCTGCAATAAGCTGACAGCAGCTACTCCTAGTCTCACATCTTTCCCATAGTGTTGTAACAGAGCCACAGCAGCCCTGTTACCGAACAAGGGTCCGAGGGGGGGCAATACTTGGCCCGCCGAGGGATACCAAAAACTGCTTCAGAAAACAGAGGCCCCTCCCAAGGACGGTATACTAATATCTATTGGGATCTTCTGTCTGCCAGCAATTGGAAAGACATCTCTCAATGCTAGAGATTTGTGAAAAGGAAACAGAATGTTTATTTAATGCTATTCAGGCCTAGTGCCTTCATTAAAATATTAAAGTCTTTAAGAGTATACACCTACACACACACACACACACACACACACACACACAGCGCTCCCTTCTCCCACTGTCCCAACTCCGGGTACCATAAATCAGGAAAAGAGCACACGTCCGTTTTTCAGGTTGCTGGCACTGTGGGCTGTGTCGCCTGTCTAGACAGGATCTCCAATTCATCCAAAGCCATTCGGCACCTTTAACTGGCAAGAGTTCTTTGTACCAAGTTCCAGTCAAAGTCTCTCCTGCTTTCCAGGCCACTCGGCCAAAGGGAGCACCTCGGAGCCGCGTGGGCCTCTTCTACCAAAGCCTCACTCCACCAAAAGCGCATCTTTCTTCTTCACCTGGCCGAGGGGATCTCCATTATGCCAAAGCTGCATAGTCTTCCCTTTCACCTGGCCAAGAGGATCCCAGATCCCAGAGGATCTGCACTCTGATGAAACCGCGTGGTTCTCCCTCCTAATGGCTACAGGGGTCTACATCTTTCCAAAACAGCATGGCTATCCCCCTCACCTGGCCAAGAGGGGGTCCTCACTCTGCTAAAGCCACATGCCTCTCCCACAGGCACTCTCTCAGAGAAGCACCCCCAGTTCCATCCTGGGTACCAAGCCACTCACTTCTCCCTCGCCCAAAACTTGGCCACAGCTATTTAACATATCTATGAAACCAGTTAAAGGCTATAGATATGTTAAATGACCATTCCAGAGGTTAGCTGCAAAATTGTTGCCATGCAAAACAGCTCTCAGTGGCCCTGCTCCATTCGTCCCTTCCCCCAACTGACATCTGGGTGGGGTGAGGACATCTTAATAATATTTCCTCCAATATTCCTATACACTTTGAGTTCTGGACACCATTCCAAATCTTTTCTGGGCACCCCCTTGGCTGCACCCTGTATCAGCCCCACTCAGTCCCTCTTCTGCTTCTCCTTTTATTCTAGGCCATTCCATGTTTCAGTGTCCCCAGGTTTAATGAACATACCTTCAAAATTACCTGGGTTTTTTGGTGAAGTTCTTGCACAAATCAGGAATCCCTGCACTGCTGGCTATTCTCAGGCAAACACACCCTGGGCCAGGTCCCATTTCTGGTAACATGTTGAAATTTAGAAGAAAGGCTATTGATACAGGGTGCAGTCAAGGGGGGTGGGGGGCACAAAAAAGATTTGGAATGGTGTCCAGAACTCAAAGTGCATAGGAATATTGGAGAGACATATAAGATGTTCTCACCCCCCCCACCCCCAGGTGTCACTTGGGGGAAGGGACAAATGGAGCAGGGCCACTGAGAGCTGTTTTTGCATAGCAACAATTTTGCAGCTAACCTCTGGAATGGTCATTTAACATATCTATAACTTTTAACTGGTTTCATAGATATGTTAAATAGCTGTGGCCAAGTTTTGGGTGAGGGAGGAGTGAGTGGCTTGGTACCCAGGATGGAACTGGGGGTGCTTCTCTGAGAGAGGGCCTGTGGGAGAGGCATGTGGCTTTAGCAGAGTGAGGACCCCCTCTTGGCCAGGTGAGGGGGAGAGCCATGCTGTTTTGGAAAGATGTAGACCCCTGTAGCCATTAGGAGAGAGAGCCACACGGTTTCAACTGAGTTAAGACCTCCTCTTGGCCAGGTGAAAGGGAGTACCATGCAGCTTTGGCAGAATGGAGATCCCTGCGGCCAGGTGAAGAAGAAAGAGATGCGCTTTTGCTGGAGTACGGACCCCTGCAGCTTTGGTAGAAGAGGCCCACACGGCTTTGGGGCGCTCCCTTTGGCCAAGTGGCCTGGAAAGCAGGAGAGACTTTGACTGGAACTTGGTACAAAGAACTCTTGCCAGTGAAAGGTGCCGCGTGACTTTGGATTAATTGGAGATCCTGCCTGGACAGACAACACAGCCCACAGTGCCAACGACCTGAAAAACAGACATGTGCTCTTTTCCTGATTTATGGTACCCAGAGTTGGGACAGTGGGAGAAGGGAGCGCTGTGTGTGTGTGTGTGTGTGTGTGTGTGTGTGTATAGGTGTATACCCTAAAGGACTTTGAGATTTTTAAGGAAGACATTAGGCCTGAATAGCATTAAATAACCATTTTCTTTCCTTTTCACAAATCTCTGGCATTGAGGGATGTCTGTCCAATTGGTGGCGGCGGACAGAAGATCCCAATAGATATTAGTATACTGTCCTTGGGAGGGGCCCCTGTTTTCTGTAACAGTTTTTTTGGCGTCCCTCGGTGGGCCGAGTATTGCGCCCCANTGTGTGTGTGTGTGTGTGTGTGTGTAGGTGTATACTCTTAAAGACTTTGATATTTTAATGAAGGCACTAGGCCCGAATAGCATTAAATAAACATTTTGTTTCCTTTTCACAAATCTCTGGCATTGAGACATATCTTTCCAATTGGCGGCAGACAGAAGATCCCAATAGATATTAGTATACCGTCCTTGGGAGTGGCCCCTGTTTTCTGTAACAGTTTTTTTGGCGTCCCTCAGTGGGCCGAGTATTGCGCCCCACCTTGGACCCCTATTCGGTAACACTGTGGCAAAAAGAAGTAAAGAGATGTGTAAGTGTTAAGAGGCATAAAAAGTAAGTGCTTTATGTTAATACATTGCTCATGTCAGACTGAGTAAAAAGGAACAAAATAAGATTGAGGAAAGTTGCAGAAGGTTACTGGAATTAAAAAAAAGAGAAAGGAACTTTATGAATAAATACTGGAACCTAGTTATATGAATTTCCTTAAACCCTAACTCAACAAGGACTACTCAGTATATTAAATTCAAATGGAAGCCAAAGTGGATACAAAACATGGCCCTTCATACCTGCTGCTGAAGCACAAAAATTTACTTATGAAACATTCAGTGTCCTCCTTGTAATTGGGTGCATCCAGGCCCCCTAATTAGGGGTTAGTAGTGGGGTACAGTACACAAGGTTTCCAAAACAGTTAGAATATCCTCACCCCTACAAGTCTGAAATGAGGAATGGGACAGAGGGAACAGGGCCACTGAGAGTTGTGTTGGATATCAACAGTTGGCCAGCTTCATAACTGATATGCAAAAACAGTTATTTTACATATCTATAACTGCTGACTAGCTTCATAGATATGTTAAGCAGCTGTATGCATGCTTTGAACCCAGGATATGGGAGTGACTTTGACCCAAAATGTAACTGGGAGGTAACTCCGCCTGGTGACAGCACTTGCATGAGAGCTTGGAGTTGGTTGACTCCACACCACAGGGACACGTCTGCCCAGATTTCTTATGGCAGCCAAGAAAGGCTGGGAGAGTATGAGAATGCTGGCAGGTGTGGCCAGTTGTGGAATGAATAGGAAATGGGGTTGCAGAGGGAGATTCACAAAAGGATTTAAATCAAGCCTCAGACAGCAATTAGGGTTGCACCATGTGGTTTTGTGGCTCCCTTTACCTTGGGGCTTAGAAAGCAAGAGAGACAATGAAGGACTAGAGACAGGGATAATGCAAGACATTCAGGAAAGAAAAGGGGTGAAAGGACACTTGCCGGTGGACCACAAGAAAGTGTCATATGATTTTGTAGTAAGAACTGGAGATGCAGGCAGTGACACCGCGGATGGTGCTGGGAACCAGGGGAGGCCTGCCAGCAGAGAATGGATTACTGAGAAGAACTGGGAGAAGTGAGCTGCAGACTTCCGTTTGTTTGTTTGTTTGTTTCTTTCTTTGTTTGTTCTAGAGGATGGGTACTTGTGATTGGCAGGTTCTGACACCGGCCTACCAGGGGGAAGAAATGACTGTGTGTGTTTGGGGGGTTGTAAGGGACTTTGGAATTTTCATGCAGACATTAAGTCATTACTCTCGGTCTGTATATCTTTGGAATAAATAGTTCTTCTCTTTTCCACAAAACTCTGGTATTGATACTCATAATTGCAATTTGTGGTGGTGGGCAAAGAGTCCACAGTGACAAAGGGACCCTGAAACCTCTGGGTTCATTTTGTGAACTTTTTTGAGAACATTTTACCTGTGGAACTCTAAGACAATAATCGTACTTGACAGAATTCTGTTCTTACAGTCTGCTGTGCAAGTAAACCTTAATCTTAAAGTTTCCAAGTGTAGAACTAGGAGAAATCACATTAATAATTAATAATCAATAATAGATTGGTCTTAGTAAATAAGAACCCATCTTATGGTCAGATGATTAAAACTGGGTTGGTGTATAGTGTGTTCTCAAACTAAAAGTAAAAGGAATATGAGGCCCTGGCTGATATAGCCCAGTGGATTGAGCATGGGCCTGTGAAGCAAAGGGCTGCTGGTTCGATTCCCAGTCAGGGCACACTTTTGGGTCATGGGTCAGATCCCCAGTAGAGGACACATGAGAGGAAACCACACATTCATGTTTCATTCCCACTCTTTCTCCTTCCCTTCCCCTCTCTCTAAAAATAAATAAATAAAATACTTTTTAAAAATATATTTTAAAAAATAAGTAATACGAGATGCAAAACACAGAGAAGTGAGACACCACAACTTAGATCATGAAAGCTTATAGGGTAGAAATGATCCAGAGTATGTTTCTAGTAAGGCCTGTGGGTTATGACTGCCTCCCATTCACCTGCTTTTCCTTTTGAGTCCATTCGACTTTGACTTCCATCCAAGGCTGAAGTCCTGCTGCATCACCAATGGGCTATTATTGGTGATAACAGCAATAGTAAACCCTACCACTAAGCAAGACAAACCCTACCACTAAGACTTCCTAAGATTCCTTCCTAGCACTTGAGACAATATCATCTAACAGAAAGTTCGGTCACCAATGCATTTTTTAGATTGATTTATAACCAAAAGTGTCAATGTGGACAAAAAAGGGACCACGTAGTAAACCTGACAAGCTCGGGAGAACTGCATGGAAGGACTTACAAACTCAGAGATCTGAGGTGCCCACGTACAATGGTCTGAAATTAAAACTTTTAACACAAAGTGACTCACGGTGGGGAGGCATGTCCTAGGCTGGTATCTTTCCTGACAAAGCTCAGTCTTTATCTTAACTGAGTGTGTTATGGTCTTTTTGCCTCTAACAAAACATACCTTTAAAAGGTCAGAGTCATTTTTATTCCTGACCTCAATACCACCATGGCAGAGACCACGTAGCTTTGTATCACTATTGTTATTGTCTTCATAGTTAACCACTAACGATTCTGTACCAACCAACCTCATAATTGTATGTGTGTATTTGTTTTACTTTTGACTCAAATTGCAGATATTTGAGCACTTTCTTTCCTCCCACCTCCCTAATCTTTTGCCACTGGATTTCATATGACCATGTAGGCCTCTGCTTGTGGCTGTACTGTATAAAATAAAGTGCAAAATTGACATTTTTCATAACTTTTTCTCAGTCCATTGTGATTTTGCTTCCTGCAATTATCCCATTTGGCTTGCGAAAGCTCATATAAATTCCCCTAAGGTTGAAGTATTTCTTATGTTAACAGCTGAAAATTCTAAGATTCTGATCACAACTTGGTCTTTCTGGTGACCTTTCCTCACTCTGAAACTACCCAGAGGCCTGCCAAGGGTTGCTTCATCACAACACAAGGCACTTTTAGCACCCACATCACTTAGAAAATTCCAGGAGTTTTAGATGTCCTTGTCTAAAATCCAAGAAAGAAAGCCAAAGATTTTTTCATGATTTCACATGAGGAAACTGATGCTAACTGGGGTGAGGTCACTCACCCAGGGTCACACAGCCTACAGGTGGACTGAGACATGTCATGTGTGGTCTGTGGGCACCTGGCATATATCCTTCATTTTTCTTAGGTTTTCTCTGATTCCAGAGGGATTGAAAAAATAAACAGTACCTTTCCCCTACTCCTAGTGATTGAGAACCCAGGTATCAATTAAAGGAAGTTTCTCAGGTGCAATGAATCATAATTTAGCAGCTGCAATTGAGATGGGGCCATTATTTCTGCTACTGTGTTGACAGATGGGTACGCTGGGGCGGACACAGCTTCTCGTGAAGAAGTAGCTGATTCTGTCCCTCTGGGTGTGGCTGTGGCCATGTGACCTTAAAACCGGACATCCAGGGTTAAGTCTCTGCCTTCCATTCCCCAGCTTATCCATTGGTTTTATAGTTACTAATTGTTTGCCTTGTAGAGTTTTCTGCACACATCTTCATGGCCGGTTTACTTGTAATAGCCCCAAAGTGGAAACAACACAAATGTCCATGAAATAGCAAATCAGAAAACAAAATTAATGCAACCTTGGAATGAACTATAACTAGACTAAAAAGAATGAACTATGTCAAAATAATGGTATTCAGTGAAGATGCCAATGTCAGCTGAAAATTATATATTTTATGCTAAAAACTTTGAAAATTCTAGAAAATGCAAGGGAATTTATAGTGAAAGAAAGAAACTAACACTTTCCTTACACTAAAAAGGAGGTGAAGAGGTAAAGAAAAAAGATTAAAACAGGGCATGAGAAGACTTAAATAATACAAGACATAATCTTTATATTTTGGGGGTTTTTTCTATGATTTTTAATTTACTTATCTTTAGAGGGGAAGGGAAGGGGAGAAGGAGAGAGATATCAATGTATGGTTGTTTCTTGTGTGTCCCCTGGTGGGAACTGGCCTGCAACCCAGGCATGTGCCCTGACCGGGAATTGAACCCCGACAGTGTGGTTCGCAGACCCGCACTCAATCCAATGAGCTACATCAGCCAGGGCTCTATATTCCTTGTACAATTTATTTGGCACATGGATCTGAGAAAATTTCATAAATTGTATACTTTCAATATGTGAATCTGATTATACTCAACTATAATCCAATAAATATACATAAAATTATAGGAAATATTACCTAAAGTATAAATTAAATAAAGAGTACTAAACTAAAAGATAAATACTTCATTATGACATGATATTTTTCTTGCCCATTTTTCTCCTTGTCCACCAGGGTGTGGCAGAATGACCCAGACTCATAATATGGGGTCCTTGGACACTGCTGACCCCATTCATCACACCCCACAGCCCCAGCAATGCCCAACCTCACCAGCATCAACCATTACACAGTCTTTCTAGCTCTCCATGCTCCGCACAGTGGGCTGGCTCTGCTCCTCCAGCCAGCCAACCATCAGCCCATTTCCCCCCAGTCCTCTGTAGGCAGGTTTTTTTTTAATGTCCTCTATTCATCAAGGGGAAAATGGACACTTACTGTGCAGGTTGCAGCCAAGAAATCACTTTTTCACAAGTGCTCTCTATCATCTCCACACCAGCTAAGACTCAAGTACATGGTGTGTATGCACCCGAGGTTCTCCTTCACAGCCTTTCACTGAATCATAATTAACTCCCTAGAGCCATGATTTATCTGAGACCCTGTCTCTGTTACAACAAATACAATAAGCACAGGGCCCACATGTGTCTTACTCTCTTTGGAGCTTCCAGGGCCCACCCAAGAGCCTGATATGTCACACATGTTCCAGAAACACACATTAAATCAATAAGTTAAATCCTACAAGGGAAGACTGTCATCCTGGGTGACACTTACAGTCAAATGATGTTTCTTATAGACACAAAGGTATTGGTGGCAGCATGACAGGAGGCCTCCCCATGCTTGGGGACAACATAGAGTCAGGTTTTGTCTCACACAGTCTTGAGGAAGGAGAGGAATCTTATAACACTAAGGGGTTTGACTGTTCTCTATTCCCCCCAAAATCACATCCCTACATAGTCCCACCTTGTGAGTTATTTCTCATCACCCCAGGCCTGTGTTTTCTATGTTCTCACAGATACCTGACTGGACAGAAAATCTGGATGCTCAACCCCTGGAAGAGTTACTGTCAGGGGAGGAGGGAGCACACCCTGATGTGATAACAATAAGGACTGTCCTTTCATTCACAGGGTTCATGGTGTGTGGGACATGTGCCTGTTATTTCTGAAGACACCTCTCAAGGTCATGATGCCCTAGGGAACAAGGGAAACTTCCTGTGCTGAAAGAAACAGGAGAACCTGGAATCTGTGGTTGCTTCCATCTCAGAGGGGCTAAGATTTCTACAAGATTCTTTCTTCCCCTAACAGAATACACAGGGCCCCTGGTGTCCACCTGGAGATGCTCTTCCTCCTCAGCCCTGTGGGCACACAGGACACAGACATGACTTATAGTCATGTGTAGTGATGGTGGATACTCACCACATTTTAAGAATCAGCCTTTCAGGCCAGCACCCTCCTCCAAAAGTCTCAGAAGAATCTTTACCAGGCCCTTCCTTTGAATACTTGAAAGCAGAGAGCTCTGTCTAAAACAGCACATCCTTCTGGTGGGACATTTCTCCTGACACTGGACTCATAATATTGGGGACAATGCCTAACTTTTCACTGAGCTCATCCTATATTGGACAACATTCCTGTGCAGCCCTTCACATGACCTGCAAGTCTACTTCTGTCCTCTAGGGAGCAACATTGAGACACATGATAAAGACACAGGAATCTATCTTTGGCTAAGATGGAGGAGGCTGATTTTCAACCCCTGCTGTAACAGTCCTTTCTTGGGCCCTCCCTCCCCCCTAATCTGTCCCACCTGCTACTTCTAGAGACTGTTAACAAAAGGAGGCTGTGCAGTAGCTTTCACAAGCTCAGGGGGCCACATGGCAGTCTTGCCAATCATCACAAAATAATCTCATCCGAAATTTCTAACTGGGCAGGTGATAGTAGATGGCCATATTCCTGGCCTCTGTTTTCCTTAGCAAAGGTCAGTGTTTACTTGCAGTGAGCCCTGATGTCTTTTCTATTTCTTTTCCTCTTGAATAGCATAACTTTGACACATCAGAGGGATTTTCTTTGTTGGACCATTCAAGAGCACAGAGTCTGAGACAAGTGTGTGAGACCACAGATTCTTTATATTATCTGGTTCTCTGCACACCTTCGCCGTGTTCTGCACATGCTAATTAGCCTTTACCCACCAACATAAAAAATACATATATTTCTCCATTTTGCCTTTTACTGAATTCTAGAGATGTTCCCTGTTATTTTTTCTCACTTTCTAATAGGTTTTATGCACCCTTATTCTCCTTCTACTTTGATTATAATGTATAAAACAGGCTACAAAACTGACTTCATAGGATTTGAGACTTCACTCCCAGACATACGAGGTCAGTTAGGCTCAGATAAACTCATTAAATTGATCTATAGGTTTGCACTTATTTTTACTTTGACAGGGTCTTGGAGCACCTCTTCCCTCACCGGGTTCTGTGCTGCTCTGTACCTCATGAATGACATCATCCACGGCAAAGCCAGGTGACCACAAGGAAGCTGCCCAAGAAGGAATCAGAGGTTGTCCCAACAGCCAGGCAGCACATGAACAGGTCCAACAAACAGACAAGGAGAGCGGTGGTTGACATGAAGGTGTCCCCTAAAAAACAGAAAGCCTGTAGGCACCCAACTTTCCTCATCGTCCTTACTTCCTGGGACATGCAGGACACGCGCCACTTCATACCCAAAAACTGCAGGTCGTACTGAGACTCCTGGTTTTGCGTGTTTGTCCAGGGAAGCAAAAGCTAGTCTGGTGACAACTTCAGATTTTAGAAGGGCCTGCTCTGCAATGATCACCAAAATCGACCCCTGCTCACAACCAGAGTCATCTCCCTGAGGCTCATGCTGAAAGGAAAAAACAACAGAGCATTGGGAGGATCCTGCACCCAGCTAGCTGTCTGTGTCACAAACAGAAATAATTCAGGCTTTTAAGGACACCTGTGGCTGTCTGAGTGGTGCTGACAGTCCCAAGAGCAAGTCACAGCAGTGGTCAATGTAGGCCTTACTGTGTCATCCTCTCAGGGACACATGTGTGCCCATCAGCATTGCTATTACAAGTGTCCCCTACAAGCCAGATGGATCAACCTCTCCTGACAGCTGGACAGATGCAGAGTCTATCACCCCCTGCACCTCAGAATCTGTAGTATAACAGCATCTGAAGACTACCCTTGTGAACAGGAGAGCAGGACAAGTGGTTCCACCTTCATATCAAGCCATCACATTTCAAATGGGCACCCACATCACCTGGACAGCTGCTGAAGCTGCACTTTAAAAATTTCACCTGGAAATACTGATGTTCAAAAGGTTTCACAGGAGGGGAGACATCATTTTGACAGCTTTCTCAGAGTTAGCTCTAGAACTCCTGCTCTTAAGAAAAAAGTCAAATGTGGAAGAGAGAGGGCTATCAGGGAGGCTACTGTACAACCGACGGGGGCTCTGGGGAATGCCTGAAATCCAGACACACCAGGCTTGGGCTTTTCATAACACAACACGGGAATGGGTGTTTGTGTATGTGTGGTACTGAGAGGCCTTAGAAGTCCTCATAGAACAAAAGTGTATGGCAGCAGTACTGGTTACAAGGCATAAGGGTGGCAAAAATGAGGGGAGGGAGAAGGAGGGAAATGTGCCCAGACCCTGCCCACAGCCCACATGACAAGAATAGTAAAATGCACCTGAATAAAGCTCAGGGCATAGGTAGGACAGCATTCTGGACAGAGGTTCCTACGAGCCTTACAGAATCACAGGCTTTCCTGGAAGAGGCAGCCACAGACCAGGCAGGAAAAACCATGGGATCCCTGTCAGTCTCTACCCACAAAGGACTTGTCCACTGGCAAGGGCTCCTGCTGGTTGGTAAGTAGGAGACAGTTCCTTGGGGTAGACTAAGGATCTGACACAGAGACTGGCTGGGATCTGCTGAAGAGACCAGTGCTCTGAGAAAAGAGGGAAGGGTTCTGTCTGGACTTGAGGGTGAAGAAGAAAGAAGCAGAGTAGGATGAGGAAGGGGGCTCAGCAAGAGGAAAATCTCATAATCTGGAAGTGGTGAGAGGCAGAAAACCCTGAATTGCCGTGCATTTCCTGTTATTTGTCATTGAATTATTTGTCATTCTGATATATTGATTTATATCAGGAAACACCAGAAAAATTTAACCAGGAGTGTTAGATATTGTCTTTATAACCAACCTTAGAAATGAGAAAAAAAAAAAACCCAGGATGTACAGGACACAGGGATCACACATTCACTCAACCCCATGAATTTCCAGGCTGTTTCAGTCAGAGGTATAATATCAGACAAGTCCTGTTCTCATCCAGTCCATGTTCTATGGAGAAGAGAGATACAAGGAAGGAACTAGATGTGATGTCAGATACCCACAAAACCTATAAAAAAAGAGTAGGGGCAGGTCAGAAAGTGAAGGCAGAGAATCTTTGGATAAGGTGGTCAGCAAAAGTGCTATTTCAAAAATGCCCCTGAGTATCAGGTGCTGTCTAAGCACAGTGAAGGTGTGAGCAAGACAAACAGCTGGAAAAGAGTATTTGAAACAAAATAAATAAATAAAACCTTCAGAGGTGCTGGAGTAAAGGGGGCCATGTCTCTGACCTTGACCTGAGAGAAACAAAGACACCTGCAGACCAATGATGAGACCTAAAGCAGACTGCTCAAGATTCAGGGGCTCAAATTTCTATCCCAAAACGTACATGCTAATAATCATGCTTTTTTTTTTCTTATGTCCTAGTCTCACTGTTAAACTTCTGGAACCAGCCCACCACAGCCCAACTGCCAGTTCACTTAATCAGTGCTCTCGAAGGGACAGATATGACTCTAGGTATCCGCAATAAGCCTCCTAATGCTGAAGGCCTCACATGGTACAGGGGAGATACCACTGACAGCAATCGAATAATCGCATTTCTTAAAGCAAACTCAAGAATCCATATGAGATGTCCTTCAGATGGACCAGTGATGGTAAAGTATGATGGGTCCTTGGTGTTAAAGAATGTCACCATGAAAGATGCAGGAATCTACACGTTAGCGGTCCGACTACGAGGCTACAAAACAATGAAAGGACGTGCACGGCTTAATGTATACCGTGAGTGATTGTTCTCTGACCTCTGGGTGTTGGGTGGAGTCAATTTCACTTCACACACAGGACTGATATACCCTGGACACTACTTCCATTCCCCTTGGCATTTTGATTCAGGGTGGATTTTGGCATTTAATGCAGGATATGCAGAGAATACAGACTAATTTCCTAAGACCTCAGTTCCCTTCTCAACTTTCAGCCTTGCAGACTGTCAATGCAGATAGAAGAATCAGTGTGATGGGACTAAGTCAGCAGAGGGAGAACAGACTAACTTTAGCCTCCTTAGCACCTGCCTTTTCACTTGACCTTGAGAATGACTCTGTTGTACTAGGTCAGAGTACAGTCTGAGAGGCTCCCTGAAATTCTTACACAGCTCAGCTCAGGAACCCCTCCCAAGGACCCTGTCCCAGGGATCTTTACTCCAAGGACCCTTGTGACCCTGTGTTAGGGTAGTTTTGGCCTCCTCAGAAGCGCTGAGTGTGTATCAGTTTAATGGGTGCCCAACTCACAAGGCTCCTGAGGCAGTCACCAGTCAGGGCTCTTGATCAAGAGCCACACCTCGCCAGAAATGGAGTTTGGTCTCTTATCACCTGCATTTTGTGTGAAGAGCCAATTTCGATAATGTCCTTGTAGATAGCTGGCTATCTTGAGGGGTCTTGGGAAAATTCTGAGAAAGGTCAGTATCCCCTAAAAGAAATCAAGAAAAAGAGATGCTCCTGGAAATTTCTCTTTCACCTCTGCATCTCTTTCAGGGATGAGCCAGGGGTTCTCTCTGAAGGTTGATAAGTACCAGAAGCCTTTTTTGATCAGCTCTTGTATTTCAGGATTTAGGTCAGATCCTCTAAATATTTTACAGTCATTACACTGACACCCTGGCAGCCAAATATTTGTTGAGAAGAAACTGAGAAATGGGGAGATACAGTCACTAAAAAAGAGTCACATAGACAGTGAGGAGTTGCAGCTAATTCCTTAACATTTTCACCTGAACTTAGACAATTGTCCTCCAAATGCCTGGACTACCTTCTGGTGACCTTTACATAAGTCACTGTGGGCTGTGAGTAGCTGAGATCTCTAAGGAAGCCATGTGGCTGCATGTCTGAAGCCCGTTCTCAATGAGTCCCTTTCTCTGTTTCTCCACAGCACGTGTGAGTGTGCCCACCCTCCTAGCCAGCAACACCACAGTCACAGAGAATAAG
>NW_028093898.1:0-4589 GCF_014824575.4 Sturnira hondurensis | reverse complement strand
CTCCCATTACACTGGGGTTCCCTACCCTCTGATTCAATTCGCCAGCCAGGGCTGTCGCCCTTGAATGAGAAGACAAAGAGACTCAAGTCGCCTTCCGCTGTATTTCCTCTTGCAGCCTCATCCCGGACTTTAAGATGCTGGGACACCCAGAGCGTCTCGTTCGCCAAATTTCGGCAGGAAGGAAGCCCTTTACATTTCTAACTTTAAAACAACCAGCTGTGTCCATTTCTTAACGGTTGTTCATTGGATCCAATACCACTGGATCTTTATTTTGGGAAAGAGACTTTTTTTTTTTAAATAACAGGAGACTGATTGAGAGCATAAGCCACGGTAACCCTGGCCATGACTTTGGGAATAGTGATCCACATTCAAATCGTCGACTCCTGGATATTATTTCTCAAGGTGAAGCACTGCACGGGACTGCCTTTGCCCCCAGGTGGACATCTGCCTGCCGGGCAACACTAGCTGACTAAAAAGATTGTGTTTTGTTTCGTGAATACCAGGCCTTGCCAGCATGGCCTGGGAGAACCCTTCACCACAGGTATGAAATAAATGCTGCTGGCCCTGTCCCCTCCCCTGAACACTCTGTGGAGTGAGGGGACAGGGACAGAAGCAGATAAGTCCCCTGCAGCCACAAACAAGGGTGCCCTGCCTGGTAACACCCTGAAATCTGGGACCCCAGCCTGATTTCTCTTCAAACAGGCGCACTGATTATTCCCTAGAAGGTGGGATGCGTTGTCGGTGCCCATCTCCCTTGTAAAGGTAGTTGGCGGGGTCTGCATGGGAGGCGTCCACAGAACCACGCACGTGGGTGTGGAATGTTCTCTGTTGTGTCTGGCCTGGAGATTTGAAACCATCTTGAAACTGGGTCAAATCGTGCCTGCAACATTCGCTGGCTGAAGAAACAGCCAGTCATTTTGCAAGTCAGTAGTCTTTCTGTAGCCGATATACATACAGCGTATAGATGATAGATGTCGATAAATGACCGAGGAAATCATCTCTCAGAATTAAATATTTATAATTCAATAGGTTAGACTCAACTTTGTATTCTTCTACCTGTTTTTAATAATTCTTGGGATAGCAAAGGTCAAAATCATAGAGCTAAGTGATATGCCTCGAATTACAACTTGGGGGCGATTGGAAGCTTGCATCGAACAAGAAGATTTTAGGTGTTTTTAAAAGGTGCCTCATGCCCCGTTGAGTCCTCAGGTTGCAGAGGGAACCATGCCACAGTCAGAAGCTGAGTTAGGAGCGATGGCCACTGATCGGGGATCGCTTCTACTCCTCGAAGAAACTCATTTTCAAAGCCGGAGCAAATCAATCGTGGCACATCTGGAGAGAAACAGGCAGGTGTCTTTTTTTTCTTTCCTTCTTCCCTAGAGATTCTTTTCCCTTGCTTTGTGCGCCTTCTTTCTCCTGTCCCTCATCTTTTATTTTTCCCTCGTTTCCCCTTCTTCTCCTGGAACGGAAAGGCCGTTGACGTACACCACATAGTTCTTCGAATGTCACGACAGAACATACTAATCAGGAGACTCTTTGACAAACTGCTGAGATGCCTGAGATGAGGTGAGAGAATTTCCGTAATAAATTCACTGAAAAAATTGCAAAAGTGAGTTATTCATGCTAACGGCTTTTGAAAAACATCCATTGGTCTTTGTTTTGTTTTAATAGGTTCCTTGGCGTTGTGCAATGTGGCAGTGGAGGGAAGTGAACTGTATTTCATGCAACGGAGTTGTCTAGGCATATGCATAAGAAGTAAAGGGTACCGAATGCCGAGTTCGAAAACTTTCCCCGTGTAAGGCAGTGAAGGAAATGCGTGCGTGTTCACTTCAGTGACAGCGAAATAGGAAGAACTGATTGTGATCACTGCGGTGCATTGAGACAGCTTTTTGTGTAGATTGTTCATTCATTAATATTCCCTCAGTGGGGTGGGAGGGCCCACCGGATTGCATGTTTTGTTCATGCTGCCCCCCCTTGGCTAAGGAAAATAAAGAAGTGTTGGAAATATTGCGGTTATAACCGAGCTGCATAAACAGACCTCCAGAAAAGAAAAGGCATGCCGTCTTCTATCCTGCCCTGTAGGAGAACTCTGTTCTTGACACCCTAAAACAAAATAAGGATGTTCTTTCGTTTACTTTGGGTGTGAAGACACGAGTTTCATAGAATAGACTCTTCGAAGAGACTGTGGGGACAGAGTGCACCCCGGGATCCCAGACACATTCACAGAAGCACCCCTCACTGCTGACCAGGAAGTTGGAGGAAAGGTCAGAATCAAGTATTGATTTGGGGGAAACTCTGGTTGTTATTACTTCCCATACTTCTCTCGCTCCCTTGTCACTCTGTTCGCCTCTGGCATCCCAATGACGAGTCAGCCATGAATTCTGAATTTATCTCCCAAGTCTCGCTCATGCTGTTGCCTTTTTCTCTTCCTTCCTCTTTCCTGTTTGACTTTTAGTTCAGGCCGCTTTGAGACTAACTCCCCGCCCCAGCAGAACCAGGCATCCTGCCTCCATTCGTCTGCCCCACCTTACTCTGCCGTGCGTAACCAGATCGACCGCTTGAAGAGTATGGGGCAGGGGGTGTGTGTTCCACTCTAGTGTCCATTTGCCCTGGGGGCTGGTTGGGCAAGTGTGCGAATAAGATGCCAGCGGCATATGGTTGGTGCCCTAGAAGCAAACCAAAATCCCCACCGGGGTCAGGTTACATGGTTTATTGACTCTGTACGATCAATAGAAAAGGGCAGAAACAAAGCATTCATTTTCCTGAGATGGCCATTTCCTCTTAGGCAGTGTGTGGATATGCATGGTCCTACCATAGCCTCGTTTGAGGATAGAGGCTGGCATGAATTTGTTTTTAAACTGTGCACCGAGGCAGGACAGATATGGGGATCTGCCTGTGCGTTCAGGGTCTCTCTCCTAGATCTCAGACCACACTGAACTTCCCGCTGTCTTTCTGCCTCCCTGAATCCCAGTCGGACAAAAACTGTTCGCATTCCCATCGTTTCTCCGTTCCTGGAAGGCAGTGAAGGGCTGGCACACGTTATTCTAATGTTCTCTCCTTTTTTCCAAGACACAGGGATGAGTGACATCAGCTCAGAAATCACAGTGGTCACTCTTCCAGCCACCAGCTCTGCATAAACCACACGCGCTAACCAGCCTGAGAGAGAGAGAATTACAGGTGTGTCGGCCTTTGGTAGGAGATGAGGGACAGTGGGCACTTCCATTATCGATTGTCAGTTGGGGATGGACAAGTTGAGACTCTTGCTGGGGAGGTGTGGGGACGTGTCTGGAATGCTCCGTGCTGGGAGGTCCGTCCTGTGTGGTGGGTGCGTCTGCACCCACACTCGCCCAAGATTCAGGCATGTGTGTGTGTGTCTACATCTGTGTTGTGTCCCAAGTCACTACAAAATCCATCCGAGTGACCGAAGCCAGGACACATGTTCACCAAGGAAACTTGCTAAACCACCCCTTGGGAGTGACTTTCATAGCATCATCCCCCCAAATAGTCTGGGTCCACCGGCAAAGGACAGTGAGCCAGAATGCGCCCCAGGGAGGAAGGCTTACGGGTCATCATCGAATCACCAATGCGATGTCAGCATATTACTGGTGCACCAAAAAAACATTTAAAAGGCATGCCCATGCATGCACTCCCCGAAACCCACACCTCCCACAAATTCTGCATCAGGAAAATGCGTGAAAGATGGAGACTCTCCTGCAGTGACGGACGCTTCTCGTGGCAAAAACCCTGGCAGGCTTGTGATGTGGGAGCTAAAAATCTGGGCGTTTATTTTCCCCCCAGCAGATAGAAGGAAGGGAAGCTCCAAAGAGCCCGAGACAAGCCCGCCGCATAATATCGGCAAGGCCGGCCACATCGGGGAAGGGAGATCAGCAGGGATAATTACTTCCCTCGAAGAAAGTGAAGTTGTTTGATTCCTAAGGGCCCTGCGCAGCGATGTGTATCGGGCAGCTCTCTGAACGCCTGCTTAGTATCAGAAGGCTGCTCAGATTGGGATCAAGAGTTTCCATTTCCCTCCCTGCAGCCTCAGGCCACAACCCTTATCTCTCATCCTTGGACAGCGACTAGCAGAGTCCCAGAGAATGGTCCGAGGTGGACACCATTCATTATCTTCAAAGAGCGCGCCCGTCTATCTGGGCCCCCAGACAGAGGCTCAAAAAGACTGTGCAACGGCACGAATCTCCCTTCACCGCACTGCACGTATCAGCTCTCGGTTATTTCTTAGAAAGTGTCCTTCTAGCCCTGGCCAGTGTGGCTCAGTTGGTTGGAGCGTGACGGGTTGCGGGTTCAGTCCCTGGTCAGGGCGCATGCCCAGGTGGTGGGTTCGATCCCTGGTTGGGGAGTGAAGGGGAGGCAAGCGATCTCTCTCTCCCTAAAGCCCGTGGAAAAAAATATCCTCGGGTGAGGCTAACAAACACATTTTTAAAAGCAATCTTCTAAATAACTGTGTCGATCAGGCTGCTTATGACCTCAGTCTGGGTGCCTAGTGGATGTTGGGGTCTGCCCCACAACCGCACACATGGCAGGACCCCCCAAATGCTGTAACCACACATTTACGTGGCCTTTGCCCTAAA
>NW_028093897.1:0-1033 GCF_014824575.4 Sturnira hondurensis | reverse complement strand
GGTCATTACCATAACCATCACCATCATCATCAATATCACTGTCTATATCACTAGCTCTCAACAGCATGTACCACCAAAGCTGATAGATTTTTGACAACCTACTAATACTTATAGAAACATAGAAAATTAGAGCTGGATAGGTCTTGGATGCCACTTAACTAGGTCTTATTCTTTCACTTATGATCAAACAGATGCCCCACAAGCTTACGGGACCTACTCAGGCCCAAATCACCTTAGCAGCAGAACTGGCACCAGAGTTCTTTGCTCTCAAGTTTGGACAATTACAACTTTTTAGCAACCGCGGACTAAAAATATCCACATATCAGCCCTGGCTGGTGTAGCTCAGTGGATTGAGCATGGGCCTGCGAACCAGAGGATCGCGGTTCGATTCCCAGTCAGGGCACATGCCTGGGTTGCAGGCCGGTTCCCTGCAGGCCAACTCCCAGCAGGGGATGCACGAAAGGCAACCATACATTGATGTTTCTCTCCCTCTCCTTCCCCTCTAAAGATAAATAAATAAATAAAATCTTTTTAAAAAAATAAATAAATAAATAAAAATATCCACATATCTTTCTTATAGCTAAATCTGTTCCCCATTACCTCTTCTCCCTTTAATCCATTCACTCATTGGTATTTTTGTCATTAATTAAAGTCTTCTCAGCAGGTGTCAGCTCAATGACTGTGTGAGCACGGTGGCGTATGGGGATGAAGTGAAGCCCTGGTAGCCCGAGAAAACATGTCCAATGTCAAAGAACCAGTCACTGAAGGAAACGTTGCCTATACTGTGAAAAAGTAAGAACTTTAATGGAGGAAGATGAATGAGAAAGAGTAAGAGAGTGAAAGTGTCAGTGCTAGTTTGCTTACTACTTTGGAAAGTCGCTGATTAGGAAGGCAACAGGTGACTGCCCATGACCTAAATAACCTTCTGCTCTCCCCTTCCCCCCAAACAGCAGCAAATAAAATGTGGTATCACAATCTCACGGGTCAGAAAACAGTTACAGAACTAAAAATCAAGACTATAACTACTGCCCCT
>NW_028093896.1:0-501 GCF_014824575.4 Sturnira hondurensis | reverse complement strand
AGTTGTGTTTATAAAACACACCTCATCAAAATCCTTGGGATGCAGTGAAAGCAGTGCTCTCAGGAACATTTATAGCATTAAGTGCATATATTGGAAGAGAATATCTAAACATAATCTAAGCTCTCACCTTGGGAAACCAGAGGAAGAACAGAAATTGGGGTAAACTGGTGCGGATACCGGCCCACGGTGTCCGCGCCGTCATGGATGAGATGAGACAAATTCACACCAACCACTGGGTCCCGTGGAGGAAAAGGGACGGTGCGGCCTCTCCCTCTAGGGGAGCGCAAGCCTTGGAGCGCCTCAGCCACTCTCTCAAGAAGAGAGCGCCCCAACCCTTGCCTGGACAGGCTTTTATTGGGCTCAATTTGCACAGAATACAGAGTATACATGTGGAGCTCATCAGTCATTGTCAGGCAGAAATGATTAAACAATAGATGACATTCAAAGAACTCTGAGGGCCTATTTTGAGTCAGGGTCAGATAGCTAAAGGGCCATAAAACT
>NW_028093895.1:0-696 GCF_014824575.4 Sturnira hondurensis | reverse complement strand
GGCTGGTGTCTCTCCCAAAACCGTTAAGAGGACAGGGTTGCCTTTTACCAGGCGGGTGTAGTTTTCCTGCCCTGGAGGGTGAGGACTCATACGTAGTTCCCTGACACTACCCGGCTTTCCCGGCCAACACCCTCTCATCCTCGGGGCAGGGGGTAGAAAGGTTTGCAGAAATGCAGCTGGGAACAGCATTTGGACCTGCCCAGCCTTCGTTGGGACTCTGCTGGCACATATCTCCTTGTCCTAATTCCTCAGCTATTCTTCCAACTTCGCAAATGTCTCTTTGTTGTGCACTGTGATCCTTGGGTTACGCAGCCTCCCTTCTTTCTACTCACCAGAGCTCCGCTCAGCCTTAAAAGCCCAATCCAAGCAGCATTTTCCCCCAGAGACACTCCCTTGACACCCCGGGTCCCAACCCACCGGTGGGCAGGGGTCTCGCCTGCTCTGGACCATTTCAGAGTTAGTACAAACTATTCAGTTGGCATTGACGTCGCCCCTTGGGTTTGTTGTCCTGATCATTCCAGACAGAATGAGCTCCGGGGAACAGAGGCCTGTCCTGTCCTGTCCTGCGGGTCCTCCATGCCTGGCACAGTGACTCACACTTAGTAGGAGCTACAGCTGTGGATTGAGTCAACCTTGGCAGTGATTTTTTTTTTTTAATCTCTTGCTTGGAAAACTGCTGATCATGGAGACAGATGG
>NW_028093894.1:0-1687 GCF_014824575.4 Sturnira hondurensis | reverse complement strand
TCACTGAGCGAGAATGTGCGACCTTGGTCAGTCTGCCCCGCACCCCGACTGGCTTTGGTCTGCCTGCGCGCCTAGCGCCTAGGTCAGGGGATCTGTCCTGCCCGAACCAGCTCCATTGCTGGTTCTGCCTCTCTTACTGTCCCCGTTGAACGGTTCTAGCTGTCGGACTTCCATATAATTCCGTGTTCTGGTCTCTGGGTGTGTTCTAGTTCTCCAAAACTTTTGTTGTAGTCAAACTTGGTTGTGGGAGAAGGCACAGTATTTCCACCTATGCCTCCATCTTGGCGGAAGTCACCTAGTCAGATTTTTTAATCCAACAAAAAAATACAGAAAAATCTAGAAGACATATGTTCTAATTTAGCTATTTGCTAAGCAGATTTTTATCACCACCTGTGTGTGTGTTTTGACTTTTATTAGTTTCTTCTTATATACTAATAATCTACATTCCAAGAGTCAGGTTTCTAAATTACCAAAGCAATAAAACTCAGTATCTATGTACACAAATTACATGTGGAGCTCAGGCATGCATAATAAAGGAAAAAAGGTAATTGGAAGTAAAATCAAAGTTTATTAAAATATAATTTTATGCCTGATTTGGTTAGAATTGGCCTGATTTCATTTGCACTTTACATTAGCAGCTGCCAATTTAGTATAATTTGGAACCATAAATTATTGATGATAAAATATAATTAAATTTCTTACCAAGTTTAAGGAGATTTGCAGCTCTTTTGCTGTTATAAATAGAAAGAAAGGCCTTGTGACACACAGTAAAGGTTATTATGTATAAGAGGAATGCTCTACAGTGACATTAGTCGAGGTGAAAATGAAAATTTTAAATATACACAATGACATTCCTTTTCCTCTACTCAAGAATTTTACAGTACTTCCCAGTGTTTCATTCTCCTTCTTTTCTTCCTCTACACCCTTTTCCTTCCTCCTCCACTCCTCTTCCTTTTCTTCTTTGTCTATGTCTCTTCTACTAGTTCTTCAGGGTCTTATTTACTAGGATCTGACTATTCTACTATGAACTGATGCCATGTTCTATCTAACGTGGGTCACAAAATAAATATCAACAGACCCAGAAAAAAATCATGTAAAAGAACACACTTGGATGCCCTGGCTGGTGACTCAGTGGGTTGAGTGTCAGCCTGTGGATCAAAGACTCGCTGGTTTGATTCCCAGTCAGGGCATATGTCTGGGTTGCCTGCCAGCTCCCTGGTAAGGGGTGCATGAGAAACAACCACACGTTGATGTTTCTCTCCCTCTCTCTTCCTTCCCCTCTCTCTAAAAATATATAAAATTGTTTTTTTTTTAAAAAGAACACACTTGGAACAATTAGGTTTTTCTTTAATTTTTGAATTATGAAAAGATTATATTTAACTGGATTGTCATAAAAAGAGAGAGGGAGACGGATTTTTAGCAAAATTATTAAAATGGTATAATAGAAGAATACATGGAATACTTTAGATTAAGATGGAAGAAAAAGAAATTAGAAATAATATAAAATAAAAGAATAAGAATAAATTTAATTTTGAATTGTGAAAATATTATAACCTCAAAAATTACATGATGTCTTTCAGTTAGGTTTACATCCAAGGATATAAAGCAATGTGATTTTTAACTCAATGACCTCCTGTAGGTTTAATTTAGTTAACATGGAGTGGGTGAAATTACTAATAAAAATGAT
>NW_028093893.1:0-555 GCF_014824575.4 Sturnira hondurensis | reverse complement strand
ACGTCTTGGCAGGTCCCAGGTCCCACCTGCTCCTTCGGAAAGGACAAAGCCAGCCCACCACATGGCCGAGGACACTGCGGAGACTTGTGTGTGTGTGTGTGCTGTTTGGGAAATATCTGTTCCGTGCCCTTGGGGAGGGAGCACGGAGGCATCTTCAGAAGCACTCACGTCTCGATACAGCTCGGAACCCCCACGGATGGAAGAGGGTTCGAGCTGGTGGTGGAGCCCTCGAGAGACGAGGCAGAAGGAAGGGAATGTACGGACCCTTGGTGTCCCGAGAATGGAATCTGGGCCAACGTCCTCCCAGCTGAAGTCACGCAGGGAACTTGTTTTCTGAGCCGTGAGGACGGCCTCAGCACGCGGGAAAACGGGGTTCCTTCTGGGAGCGCCAAGGGTCCAAAGTCCCCACCATGAACACACACACACACACACACACACACACACACACCCCAGGTGTTTCAATGACATCCTTTTGCTCAACCTGGTTTCCTTATAACAAGGATGAGACGCCCTAGGAACTCAACTCTCCTTTACATCACGTGGGCTATCGTCAAG
>NW_028093892.1:0-1076 GCF_014824575.4 Sturnira hondurensis | reverse complement strand
TACTTCTACACAATTGGAGGAGAATTATCTGGGAAACCCTCTTCCTACGAAAAGTCCCATTTGCCAGGAACGAATAAACTTCAAACGCTTAACTCTGCAGATAACAGAGCACCTTCGCCGGCAGTGCCAGCAAAGGATACTTCTACACAATTTGTAGAGACTCATATGGGACACCCGCTTCCTACGAAATGTGCCTATTGCCCAGGAAGGAAGAAAGGGTAAACGCTTCACTGTGCAGATAAGACAACACCATCCCCAGCCGTGCCAGAAAAGGATACATCTACACAAGGGGTAGAGACATATTAGGGAAACCCGCTTCCTACGAAATGTTCCTATTACCCTGGAAGGTAGAAAGGGCAAACGCTTCTCTCTGCAGATAACACAGTACCTTCCCCAGCAGTGCCAGCAAAGGATACTTCTACACAGGGAATATAGACTTATCGTGGGAAACCGCTTCCTAGGAAATGTCCCTATTGCCCAGGAGCAAAGAAACGGCAAATGCTTCACTCTACAGATAACACAACACCTTCCCCAGCAGTGATACCAAAGGGTACTTCTAAACAAGGGGTAGAGACTTCTGGGAAAAACGCTTCCTACGAAATGTGCCTATTTCCCAGGAAGGAAGAAAGGGCAACCGCTTCACCCTGCCGATAACAGAGCACTTTCCTCACCAGTGCCAGAAAAGGATACTTGTACGCATAGAGTAGAGACTAATTGTGGGAAACCCGCTTCCTACGAAATGTGCCTATTGCCCAGGAAAAAATAAACGGCAAACGCTTAACTCGGCAGATAACACAGCACCTTCCCCAGCAGTGCCAGCAAAGGATACTTCTACACAAGGGGTAGACACTTATCTGGGAAACCTGCTTCCTAAGAAATGTGCCTATTGCCCAGGAAGGAAGAAAGTTCAAACGCTTCAGTCTGCAATAACACAGCACCTTCCGCAGCAGTGCTAGAAAAGGATACTTCTACAGAAAAGGAAGAGACTTATTTTGGGAAACTGGCTTTTTACGAAATGTCCCCCTTGCCCTGGAACAAAGAAACGGCAAATGCTTCACTCTGCAGATAACACAACA
>NW_028093891.1:0-3820 GCF_014824575.4 Sturnira hondurensis | reverse complement strand
AATATTAGGCTGCAGAAAGGAAGAAGGAGCTCCTACCCTTCCGACTGCATTGATGGAACTAGAGAGCATTATACTAAGTGAAATAAGCTAGGCAATGAAAGACAAATACCATAATGTCTCTCCTATAACTTGAACCTAATCAAAAAAACAAACAAAAAAGCAACATACAGCCAGAGACTTTGAAATAAAAAACAAACTGACAGTAACCAGAGAAGAGTGGAGAGAGGGATAATAAGGGGAGGGCCATTAAGGAACATGTATGAAGGACACATGGGAAAAGCCAGAGGGAGTAAGTTTGGAGATGGGAGGTAAAGAAGTGTGGGGCAGGAAGTGTATGACGGGATGAAATGGAGGCAACTGTACTTGAAGAATAATTTTTAAAAACTTAGTATTCCTGATAACTTAGGGCACAATAAGGTTGGGACAAAAATTTCTACTCTGAAATGACACAAAAAAACTCCTAAAGCAGAACATATCTGTCCCAAGAGATGAAATGTATTTCTTGACACCAAAATGTAAACACTGGAATCAAAGCTATTTGAGTAACACTGGCTTATATGAAAATTACTCCTGTTCTCTTTCTCCTTCTTGAAAATCAGCTCCACCTCATGGCAGCAGGGAACCGTTCGAGAGTGTCAGAATTTCTTCTCCTGGGACTATCAGAGGCACCAGAACTGCAGCCCATCCTATTTGGGCTGTTCCTCTCTATGTACCTGATCACTGTATTGGGAAACGTGCTCATCATCCTGGCCGTCAGCTCAGACTCCCACCTCCACACACCCATGTACTTCTTCCTCTTCAACCTGTCCTTGGTAGATATCAGTTTCACTTCCACTACTGTCCCAAAGATGCTGGTGAATATTCAGACACAGAGCAAAGCCATCACATATACAGGATGCATCACCCAAATATATTTTTTCATACTGTTTGGCGTGTTAGATGACTTCCTCCTAATGGTGATGGCTTATGATAGGTTTGTGGCCATTTGTCACCCCCTTCATTACATGGTCATCATGAACCCCCGGCTCTGTGGACTGCTGGTTCTTGTCTCCTTTACCTTGAGTGCCCTGGATTCCTTGCTACAATGCAAGATGGTGTTGCAGCTCTCCTTCTGCACAGACGTAGAAATCCATCACTTTTTCTGTGAACTCAATCAGCTGACCCAACTTGCCTGTTCTGACACTTTTCTTAATAACATGGTGATGTATTTTGTAACTGTGCTAATAGGTTGTGGTCCTCTGGCTGGTATCCTTTATTCTTACTCTAAGATAGTATCTTCCATATGGGCAATCCCATCAGCTCAGGGTAAGTATAAAGCGTTTTCCACCTGTGCATCTCACCTCTTGGTTGTCTCCTTATTTTATGGTACAATCCTAGGAGTGTATCTCAGCTCTCCTGGTACCCACAGCTCACAGTCCAATGCAACAGCCTCTGTGATGTACACTGTGGTCACACCCATGCTGAACCCCTTCATCTACAGTCTCAGGAACAGAGACATAAAGGGGGCTCTCAAAAGATTCTTTGGGATGGCAGGTAAAATAGGAACCATCATCCTGAATCACAAAATGTGACCTTGCTTTCTTGGCTCTAAGAGGAAAACCAGAAAGGTTTTCTCTAATCAGATTTTGGTTTGAAAACTTGCTCTTTTATTTCTCTGTTGTCATTTCCATTTCTTTGAGTTCAACTTTTCTACACAATTTAAGTTACCATTGTATTAAGCTTTATCCCAGACATTTTCTCCTTTTCTCCATATTCTAGGCTCAACATAGATATTTTTTCCACCTGGATCAGAACTCTTTGCAAATTACAGTTTATTTCACAGCAACATGGATCTCTTTAAGAGTCATATCTTCTGAAATGACATACATTGTTGTAAGTAAGTTGTTCTTGTTTTATAGATACAATGGTCATAAGTTGTATTACCATGTGAAATAATTTCACTTTGTTACTCAAACCATTTATGTACTTTCATTCCAGGAAGATCTGGAACCTCAGTTTTAACTTTTGTGTCCCTCATTCTTTGTACATCAGTACATTAGCATCTCTTCCTGAGGATAGAGATTTGATCATTGTTTCCTGTAAGTTCAGCCTGTGGACAGTGATGCTATAGGATAGGAAGGCCTGGGCACTGGTGATGGGCCCTGCTACTTGTTCCTCAGACCACAGTCAATGTCGTGGCTGGACGGCCCCTTGTGGTCCTTATTATAATTGCAACAACCATCAGGGAACTGTGACAGGGAAAGGTTTATTTCTCATGGATCCTGGACAGTCGCAGCATCTTCAGGGCCACAGAAGATCTCTCAATGGGTGCCAAGGAAGAGGAGGGAGAGACAGACAGATTGAGTTGGGTGGGGAGGTTTGGGTGCTTGCCTAGCAGACTTATCACTCAGCTGGCAGTAGGATTATTTGACATGGATGCCTTTCAAACTGATGACTCATACATCAAAAGTGTAATGTCACTCTGTCTGGTATGGCTTTATCAATTGAGCGCCAGCCCGTGAACCAAAGGATTGCCGGTTCAATTCTCAGTCATGGCACATGCCTGAGTTGTGGGCCACGTCCCCAGTAAGGGACATGCAAGAGGCAACCACACATCAATGTTTCTCTCCCTCTCTTCCTCCTTCCCTTCCCCTCTGTCTAAAAATAAATAAGTAAAACTTTTTCTAAAGTGTAATGTCAAGCATTTACACTAGAAACATGTTATTGGGTTTTATGACCAATCTCCCAGTTTTATTGTCTTATTAGGCTTTATGTCCAGAAAACCTACCATAGTATCTGGAAAAAACCTGACTATTTAAATTATAAAAATATGAAATCTGTCTAGAAGGTATTAAGCCATATAACATGAAAAATAGAGATATTTATTGAAGAAGATACAAAATACAAGAAACATTGTACTTAAGACAATGACACTTTAGTTCCCTTCAAAGTAGGCACCTTGGAACCTCTCACAGTTCTCCAAAGTATCATCAGCGGCCTTGTTGTATTTCCCTGAGTCTTATCAGTGGTCTGAAACCTCTTTCCTTCAAAGGTGATTTGAGTTTTGGGAAAAGCCAGGAGTCACAGGGCACCAAATCTGGGTTGTAGGTTGGCTGAGTCACCTGGGTAGTTTGATATTTTGCCACGAAATTCTGCATGAGACATGATGCATGAGGGGGTGGGTGGTCATGATGAAGCTGCCAATCACCAGATGCCCACAGCTGCAGGCTTCTGAATCATCCAAATAGTGTCTTTCTATGGAGTAATGTTCAACCTTAGGGCAAATTTTGGTGCAGATTCATTGCTCTACTGTCTCAGTCATTTTGAAACCAACAGCCACAGTACAAATGCTCACTCAATAGTGTCTACTGTCCCCACTGACTAGTACAAGGAGCCATTATTGTTCACACATGTGCATTCCAGTCCACTTCGTTGGCTGCCAGGTTACATCGATGTTGCACAAACCTTTCTCATTATATTAACAAGGCTGGATGTTTTCAGCATAGACCTTGTGTGTCTCCCAATGGTTTCTATTTAAACGTGAGGCAGGATACAAAGGAGTTACAGAAAACCCAATAGGTGAAATGAAGAACTAGAAGTAGACATCCTTTCACCAGAGCCCACTTATCCCCTGATTCTGTCATAATCAAAGAGAAATCATTTATGGCAGGGAAACTACTCTGGCAGGTGTGGAAGTCAATGACAAGAACTGACTAGAACCAGATCATTTCCAAGTGGAGGAAAGATTGACTACATCCACCCCAAACCTCATTATACAATCATCATAACGAAAACTGACACCACGTGTAGAAGGGGAGCATATGAGGACAAAGGTCATGAA
>NW_028093890.1:0-41710 GCF_014824575.4 Sturnira hondurensis | reverse complement strand
AGGGAGGCCAGTGGAAGTCCAGGCTCCTGACCCCTTCCTCAGTGCTGCCTGCCGAGGAGCCTGCCCCTGCTGTTGAGAGCCCTCCCTCCCCAGGGATGTCAGAGGGACCCTGTGCCTGAATCCTTTGGAGTGTCCTGTATGAGGACCTGCAGGCCTTTCTGTCCTCTGAAAGCAGTGATGGCCAGTGAGACGCCGGTGTCCAACATGTGTCCTCCATCCTGGGAGTCCTGGAGGTGACTGTTGAACCAGGGAGGGGAAGTCACTGGGAGCAGGTGTTTCTGGGGAACCACTCCCTTGCTGTGCTGTGTGGAAAACTGGTGGAAACCAGATTATGTTTGGGGCACACACATGTAAATAGTACACTTTTTAATCATGTAGGTTAAGTAGTATTTCTGAGAGAATCTGTTTATGAACTCCTATAGCTCAGAGGATATTGCTAATGGTATTTTATATTATGTGAAGTTAATTATGTAAATTTAGGTTGATGCATAGGAAATTAAACCAGTTTGGAAAAGTAGCTTTTGCACTGTACTGTAAATAGGAAGCTAGGTAATGCATTTGTGGGAGGCTGGGAACTGCCTCCCTTTGGGGACACTGGGCAGAGGCCTGGGGACAGCACTGCAGGTTTGAGCAGTTTCTGTTCAAGTGCAGACTGTCCCCTGGGTGGAGTTTTTCCGTGGAAAGCAGGGTGGGCGCCTTCTGCTGACTTTGTACCTTTGTTTATGAAGTATCGAAATAAGCTCTGTTTACCAGCCCCTTCCATTTCTAATAAATTATACGAAATGTATGTGGTGGTTGGTCTTCATTTTTTGAGCATTTCTGGCCATTTTAATAGCAATGGTTTTTTCTCACAGCTGATTTCACCGAGAAGCAAGGGGAGTCTGGTAGGACAGATTGCCTCCTACGTGTGCAGAACCTCTGGCTCACCCAGCTGGACTGCACCAGTTTGGGAACATTCAAGATATGCTTGGGCCAATTTGATTACGGTTACTCTCCCTGATGATTTTGATCATCACCCTTTTGCCATGGGAAATGGTGGTGTCCTCGGTCACACAGCATCACATCCTCTCTATTCTGACAGGGTACCCATGTCATTACAGACAAAATACACACAGCAGGTGTTAAGAGAGACATTGGTGTCTTTTCTGAGGTTAATTTTCTGTTTCCATGTCCCCTTTTGTGACAGGGACTCTCTTAGGCTTGTTGAGGAGACTTGAGTAGCATGTCCTCCCCTTCTCTCATCAAAGGGAAATAAAGGGAAACACTGTGCAGCTTCTATTGAAGACACGTGCAGGCCTGTAAGCCCAAGAGCAAACCTCTGATACACCTGTGACCTAGTGATCCAAGCCTACTCAGTCTCTGGGCATGGCCGGACCCAGCCCTTGGGGAGGGTGACCTCCAAAATCCATGGCAAGATGAGGAAGTAGAGCCTGAATGTAGCATCCAGAGACTGTCTCTGTAGGTGACTCTGCCTGGTTCCTCGTGAGTATTTTCCTTTACTACCGAGAAAGACTTTCTTTATCTGGAGCATCTCCATGAGTTACTTTTTTCGCTTAGTCATCCAGCATTCTCAGCAGACTTGGTTTACAGAGGAATTGCTTATAGGCTTGATTCCTGTAGAAATGATAAATCCTAGCATGGTGTGGATCCCAGGTGTTTCTGATGGGCTTTCTGTGGGGGTACCCTGTGTGGACCGATGGCCAGGAGGGTGGGTGTCTGAAGTCTGGACTGGGATGTCTTTCTATCACGGTGTTGGGAGGGTGGTGTATCAGTCGGGAGGGTGTTCTATCCCAGGGTCAAGAGAAGTCCATCCCAGGTGCAGGAATGTGTTGGATCCAGGCCAGAAGGATGTTCAATTCCAACCAAAAGTGTGTAGATTTCAGGGTTTGAATGGTGTTGAGACAGTGGCTTGGGAGAGTGTTCCGAGAAGCAGGGGCTGATTTCAGAACTAGGGCCAATGAACAGTAGGTTCCCATGCACAGCCAAAGGAGAACCTGAGCATGGGGAGTGATTTTGTGGACAGGCCATGAGGAGGAACCTTCTGAAGGGGTCATCTCTGGTCATAGACCTGCCAGGTGACATATGGAGGGAAAGCCTTGTTCTGGTGTTTCTCTCTTAAGACAAGAATGTTTAGTCATTTCCATTCAGAAACAGGCAGAGCTAAATTTACACTCGAGCTCTGTCAATTTCCAGCCATGCGAGTTTGACATAAGCTAAGCTTCCTGAACCTAGTGCACATCACTTGTTAAATGTGCACCTGTCCCATAAAGGCAGGGTGATTGTGGCTATTAAATGCAAGATACATGTGTCAGCATATGTGTGCAAATACCACTTACTGAGTGTCAATTAATACTAGAAGATTTTTTCTTGCTTTCCAGGCCCCCAAAATGTTTTAATCATATCCTTCTTTTCACACATTATCGGTGCTTTTTATGCAGTATATTTCATAATAAACATTGTTTTAGCTAGTACTTTAGGGCTGACAAATTCTTTCATATACTGAAATTTTGAAATGCAGATAGTCCTTTTGACAAAAAATAACAAGAACTCCAGACAGCATTTCAGTGATGATACATAATATATCAAACTCTAACCTAATATTAGTAATATAAGGCAGAATATATCAATAGTACTTCATAGTTTGACATGATGAAGTATTACTTTTAATCATTGTTTTCATAGGAATAAAGTATACTTTATGTAGTATATAATTACTACATAACTCAGTAGTGCTCATATAGGCACACAGTATATCAGTAATACTAATGGAATTGCCCTTTATGATGGGAATATTTTATTATAACCTCCAGTTAGTGTTTTAATTAATTACTGTAACAATTTTGTAATCATTTTCTTATATAAAGCCACTTCTGCTTTTATGTCAGATGTTTTAGCACAGATCAGTTCTATCAGGAGCCTCTCAGTGGCCTTTCTGTCCACGTCCAGACATGACCACTGCCCACTGTCATCACCCGGGGTGCTGCCTTGGTGCCCCAGGGAGACATGCAACTTTGTTTTCACCTCAGTCTTATCTGATTCCTTACATTTTGGTTAAAACGATTTTTAAACTGTGAAAATTCCTTGCTTTAGGGGACATAGTGGTGAAAATGTTGTTGAGTGGGGTATCTGAGATTTTCCTGCCTATGTTCTCCTCCAGGATTTTCATGGTGTCATGACTCATGTCTTTTATCCACCGGGAATTTATTTTTGTGTATGGTGGAAGTTGGTGATCAACTTTCATTTTTTTTGCTTGTAGCCAGCTAGATATCCCAACAGCATTTTGAGGAGGCTACTTTTGCTCCATTTTATGCTTCTGCCCACTTTGTCAAATATTAATTGCCCATAGAGACTGGGGTTTATTTCGGGGCTCTCTGTTCTGTTCCATTGGTCTATGTCTGCTCTTATACCGTACCCGTCTGTTTTGATACCAGTGGCCTTGTAATACTGTTTGATATCAGGTATCGTGATCCCTCATGCTTTGTTCTTCTTTCTCAAAGTTGCTGTGGCTCTTGGGGGTTGTGTATGGTTGCACAGAAATTGTTGAAATGTTTCTTCTATATCTGTGAAATATGTATTTGGTACTTAAATAGGGATTGTGTTGAATCTATAAATTGCTTTCAGTAGGATGGACATTTTGATGATGTTAATTCTTCCAATCCATGAACATGGCACATGCTTCCATTGGTGTGTGTCTTCCTTAGTTTTGTTCTTCAGTGTTGGGTAGTTTTTTGAGTACAGGTGTTTTACCTTCTTGTTCTGGTTTATTCCTAGATACTTTATTTTTCTTGTTGCTATATCAAATGGGATTTTTTTCTGATTTCTGTTTTTGATATTTCATTGTTGGTGTTCAAAAATGCCTTTGAGTTCTAAGTATTGACTTTGTATCCTGCTATTTTGCCCCCTAAAGCAAGGAACAGAAAGGAAAGGATAAACAAATGGGAACTTATGAAAATAAAAATCATCTGCATGGCTTAGGAAAACAGCATTAAAATGCAAAGACAACCAACTCTATAGGAAAACATATTTGCCAATGATACCTCAGTCAGTGGTTTGAGATCCAAATATATAAAGAACTCACATGACTCCACTCTAGGAAAACAAACCTCCCATTTAAAAATGGGCAAAGGACATGAACAGATACCTCTCCAAGGAATACATACAGAGGGCCCAGAGACATATGAAAAGATGCTCAGCATCACTAGCCATCAGAGAACCTGAAATTAAAACCACAATGAGTTAGAACTTCACACTAGTGAGAATGGCCATCATAAACAAATCAGGAAACATGTGTTGGAGAGGGTGTGGAGAAAAGGGAACCCCAGTACCCTGTTGGTGGGAAAGCAGTAGAGTTTCCTCAGAAAACTAAAAATGAAACTACTTTTTCACCTGGCAATTCCTCTGCTGGAATTATGTCCTAAGAACCCTGAAACACCAATCCAAAAGAACCTATGCACCCCAATGTTCACAGCAGCACAATTTACCACAGACAAGGGCAGCAAGCAACCTACGTGCCCATCAGTAAATGAATGGATGAAAAAACTGTGGTACATTGACACAATGGAATACTACTTAGCAGGAAGAAAGAATGAGCTCCTCCTACCTTTTGCAACAGCATGGATGGAACCAAAAGGTAGTTTGCTAAGTGAAATGAGCCATGTGGTAAAAGACAAATACCATATGATCTCACCTTGAAGTAGAACCTAATGAACAAAACGAATAATCAAGCAAAAGAGAACCAGAGACATTGAATTTAAGCACAAACTGGGAGTAACCAGAGGGAAGGTGGGAGAAAGACAGAAGAGAGGGAAAGGGTAAAGGGTTTTCAGGAAGAGTTATGAAGGACACATGGGCCAAACAAAGTGGGAGGGAGTGGTCGTGGGAGAAATGCGGAGAACTGTACTTAAACATAAATAAAAAATAAAAGCAAAAAAGTGCAAATCTCTAAGAATATTTTCTCCACTCAATATAGGAGAAATCAGTAGAGACATCTATATACTTTTCGAGCCCGCCCATATGCATGTAATTCATCTTCAGGATCTAATGAATAGAGTAACAGATTGGAGTTTCAAAGTTAGAGGTGATATTCATGACTAAGAGGTTGCCTGCCTACATGGAAAAGATCGGGAAAGGGTGAGGCCCTCCTCCTTTTAGTTCAGGCTGAGAGTCACAGACCTGTGGCTGGGTTATGGGTGCCAGGACAGGAGGCCACTGAGTGATGTTTGGGAAAACTCGCGTGAAGGGGTTCTCTGTGGGTTGGCCACACCAGAACCAGCTTTAGAGACAGTTCTAGATGTCATTCAACATCCTGAGTATTTAAAGGTAAAAATCTCCCAGTCTCATAGTCTCATATATGACTTGTGGAGGAAATTGTCCAAACACTTGAGGACCCACTCTTATTTGGGACACTCTGTGTGGAAATGCGAGGCAATGGAACACTCTAGGGGTAGAAAACCTGGTTCCCATGCATCATCTCAGGACACAGGTAGGTGACAGGCACACAGTAATGAGAACACTACATGATGAGAATATAGACAATCTATTCTAACTGGGTGATTATTAAATATTCTTAGTGCGCCATTGTGTCAACTAGCATCTGGGAATGGGTGGTATTCCCTACCCCCCCCATGACATCTACTGCAATGCTCAGGAAGGCTGGGGCTGCTGCTGGGAAGAGGAGGCAGCTGCCTCCCAATCAGGGCCCTGAGGTGGCTGCACCTCTTAAAGGAACCCATCTCCCTGGCCTTATGCTGCCAGGTCACGTGAAGGTCCCTGGTGTCACCACTAGGGCACAGTTGGAGACATCTGTTGATTGAGAGCTGTGAGAAGAAGGCACGTCTCAGAGAGACAGGCGCACACCAGGGGGTGCGGGCTCGAACCCACATTCACAACTACATAAGGGATCCACAGCTTCACCAGCATAGGTTTTACAGTGGCAGGGCTCATTGTATAATATTCAGAAGCAATGATCTGTGGAAAAAGTTGGAATTTAATATTTCCAGATCACTCTATCTCACATCCAGTTACCAATCTTCCCAATGAACAGGTCTTTTTCTCAAAATTCCAAATTATCTGATAAATAGTAGGTTAAAAGATAGTTTTAGAAGGTTTATGTGTTCACTAGACTTGAGTTTTCGATAATGCAGTGTAGCTGAATGCCTGTCCACTCTTCTTTGAGGACGGCTCCTTCTCAGCATGAGAACTGTAATGCCAAGTGGGAATGAGTGGTCACTGAAGATGCCCCTTCTTCATGACACTGAGTGTTTTGTGCAGCTTGAGTCCTCCCATGTTTCCACCAAATCGCTGCTCAAGGATAGATGACTGGTATTCCTCCAGAGGCCTGAGCCTTGCACACCCTGTTTTACAGGTCACTGCATCCGAGTTTTCCTGTGTGCACCATGTGTGGTGTTTGGCTGAGTACCTGTTTACAGTGACAACAGACCTAAGAGTCTTACCAAATGAGGTTTGCTCATGTTGTTAAAACACAAATTACAAATGAAAGCATCCCCACATTGACTAGAGACGAAGATGTTCTCCCCTGTGTGGGTTCTCTAGTGTCAAGTTTAGAGTTGTTGCTGCAGACAATTATTCTTTTGTTATGATACATTTTTATTGCTTGTCCATAAAATACATTTAATTATTGTTATGTTAGAGAAAAAAATCAAGTTATAAGCAATTTCTCGCACGTGTATGTATATCCATGCTTTTGAATATACATATACATGTGTATATATGTAATTAAAAGGGATGTGTATGTAATGAACATAAATAGGACTCAATTTGAGGGTTTCAGCTACTACTTGACAAATTACCAGTTGGACCAACTAGCCTTTCTCAAAAAGTCCAGCCATCCTGTATTGTGGGCAACCTTGCCTGACAGGACTGAGGGCATACATAACAATTACTCTATGACTCATGTTTGTTTTTCTTACTTTCCTTGGTGGGATTTGATAGATTTAACTAAGGGGATGGGTGCATTTGATCCCACCAAATGGAAAACAACAGCGAGTGGATTAACTCTACCCTCAAATTGGTTCTTAGTAGTTTGGTATCCAGGTCCCTGAGGAACTTGAGACAGGAAGGGGTGAGGCTCCAGAGGGCTCCATGGAGGTTGGGGAACAAATTGAAACATAAAAACACAATAAGAGATTTTGCAAAAAACCCTTGCTGGTGAAAAAAAAAAAAAAAAAAAAAAAAGAACACCTGAGAAATTCCACAATGTTTACCCGCAGGTAAAACCAAAGTTTACATATGGTGGTAGTCAGGGTTTACTGTGCTCAAAAATAAGGAAGGGAATTGAATACTTGTAGATGTTATAAACTCATTAACATAGGACACTCAGTTCTCATCAAGTTCTTACCTGTAAGATATCTGTATTTTGAACTTCTTGGTAGCAACGACAGCTACCGTTCTATTACAATTGACCATGGACAGCAGAGACTTCTGCATGATATTCTCAGAGTGAAGCACTGGTTTCAGATCACCAGACTGGGAGCAGGGGACAAACCCTGGTGAGCATTAGGACCTTGTGATGGGCGCGACTGGAAATCAAACCCAGACTGGGTTCTCATGGCTTCTTTTTCTGTCCCCAGCCTTGCCTGCTTAGTGCTTGGACCATGTGTGAGTGAGAACCCAGAGAAGGACACCTGGCAGCTGGCCTACTGACCGTGAAGTCCCTGGTGAGTAGGGGATGCCAGTTCCTTCTGCTGTAATGTCACCCCCAGGGCCATTACATGGGCAATGTAGGGACGTCCAAATGCAAGCACATGGAGTTCAGGCACCTGATGTCCCAATAAGTTTTCCCACAACTGTGGGACAGTCATCATGAGTCAGGGACTCATCAATAAGGAATCTCCTACCCAACATCACACAAATTTATGCCAGGCTTCACTAGGCTTGCTTATTCTCGGAAAAGATGAGAGAAGTTTTCTTTCTCTCAGCCAGTCATGGCCTCACTGGCCAATCATTAACATATCAGTTGTGTCATTGGTTGTGATGCTCAGAGGATGGTGATGATGGCAAATAGCAGAGATGGAGGAGGAGCAGAGCATGACAGGCCAGTGGGGAGGTCACTGAGTGAGCGTGTGTGCATGCGTGATCAGGGTTAGGAGACCCACAGTGAGGACCACTCAGTGGAGAGGAGCAGGGGAGGGTTAGTAAGGAGGAATCAGTGCATTTTTCCCCATTTTAAATCTCTTCCAATTACCGGAGTGAACTTGCACTTTTGAAAATTTCTAAGTATAACTGAAGTTATCATTTTCTGACTTGCCCCCATTCCATTTTTACCTCTTAGTAAAAAAAAAAGCAGTATATATGAAGGGAATAGGATTTTCTTAATTGTGCTACATATAAAGGAGTAGGGGTGTAGTAGGTAGAGCAAAAGTTGGGTCCTACGTAAATATTTGAAAAACTGAACAGACCAAAGGCAATCAAAAGGCTTGTTCTATCCTTGAGCACGGAGACAAGATAAAGCCACAGAGGAAGCAGGGATAACTGCTGGTTTAGGTCTCATATAAAGTGGAGTAGGGCGCCCTTGTCCCATAGCACAGTCAGCTGGGACTGTCCTTCAGCACAGCCTCTCAGAGGGCCCTGGCCTGTGCTGCTGAAGCCCTCCACCTCTTGTTTGTTATGCTCACCTGAGTCCTGTAGCTGTAAGTCAGACACACCTCCTGGTATCACATTCTGCAGACTTGTTCACTTCTGAGGGGTGCTAGAGATACTTTCAAGGTTCTCTGACATTTTAATGATGTATCGAATAGTATTTTCTGTTTAATGGAGTTTTGCTAGACAAGAGCTATTTTGTACCTTAGTACACTGAGTCTTTCAACACTCATAACAAGTACTGAAACCAGATTATATATGAGGAACTGGAAATTCATGCAGGAACATCATTTCCACCAATGGTCATGTTTTAGAAGGACCACATCATGGTCATTGTTCGGTTTGTCATGAATCTATAGGGTTACTTGAAATTCATTGAAAGGAGAGATTTTGTTTTAAACTTTAAAGTGAGTATTTTCTAATCACCTGGCTGGACATTCAGGTGATTAGTCCAGGTGGTTTAATGACCACCTTACTGAAAAACCCTCAATTTGTATTTTACCACAGTTCAGGTGAGGCGTCCTTAGAATATATTATCATGAACTCGGTGTGTGTATGTTTCTGTGGGTGTATCAGAAGGGCAGATACCAGCTCAGCACTGACAGTTAAATGAGTAAAACCCTGAACATAGGCTGATCTGTCCACATATCCGGCTGCCCCTCATTTCCTCAGTGCTGCAGTCTCAGCTCTTCTGCTCACTGGCTGCAACTGATCTGTGTGACCCAAAGTGTTTGTGGTCTTTTAGGAACCTGTGACCTTCAAGGACATAGCTGTTGACTTTATCCATGAAGAGTGGGCCCAGCTGGACACGTCCCAGAGGAAGCTGTTCAGAGACGTGACTCTGGAGAGCATCAGCCACCTGGTGCCCTTGGGTGAGTCATGAAACCTGTGTGAGTGTGTATATGTGTGTATGTGTCCATTGATTCACACATGGAGCAGGAACACAGAACAGCTGCCACTGTCCCAGCCCCATTGCTGGACCGAGTCTCTCATGACCCTCATCACTGCTCAGAAGGAAGATGTTTGTTTTACATTGTGTTTTCATGAGCACACCAGAATGTCATCTTGACCACAATTTTATATCTTTTGGCTATTCTGTCTCCAACCCTGAGAATAGAATGGGGAAGTCAGTGAATATTTTTAATTTATAAATGATTGATCAAGTATTTTAACATATTTATGATGTTCTTGCATATTTAGAGGCTTAAGACCAGAGCATCGAAAATAAGATAAAAGGATACATGGGCAACAACTGAGAAGGGTGGAAATGGGAGGAAGGGGAAAGCACGGGGGTGGGATAGGATGGGAGTAATAGACAGAAAACTGTACTTGAAAAATAATTAAATTTAAAAAATTGGAAAAAAGATAATAAGATAATTTTGATTATGCTTGTGGAACTTATGTTGATTCGGTTCGGTTTGAAAGTAATATTCGACCCATTCTGGAGGAGTTAACATCTCACATGTGGAGAAAACTGGTCGTTCTGAATTCCATCTTTGAACTTGATCCTGGGCATGAGCACCTAGCAGTCATCCTTGTTTCTGCCACTTGTCTGGAGCTCTTCCCAGGCTGGGGGAGGAACCGCCATGTTTTCTCTTTTGAAGGTTGACGTGGATCCCGGCTCCTGGGGTCCACGGCTTTATGGATGCGAGGAGAGCAATTAAAATGGACTACTGAGTCCTGTGGAGGAAAAGGGATGGTATGGCTTCTCTCTCAAAGTGAGAGAGAAAGTGGAAACTCTAGTTTCCACCTCCCATGTCCAAGGCCAGCTCCTGTAGCTCTGTGTCTCCCTGTCTGAGTAGAACACAGGGCCCCTTGTGTACGAGCTCTATGCTGTGCTGGTCCACGCAGGGCAGGATTGTCACCACGGACATTATATCTGCTACGTCAAAGCTGCAGGCGGCCAGTGGTTCAAAATGACTGACACTAAGGTGACCGCCTTTGCCACTTCTACTGCCCTGCGCCAACGTGCCTATGTCCTCTTTTATGTCCAGGAGGGTGAATCTCCCGCTCTTTTCCTGATAAAAATAACTGTATTTGGATTTCAGGGTCCTCCTGAATTCCGCATAATCCCCACATGAGACCCTGCAGTTGCTGAGATATAAAAAGCATCCCTTTATCTCTGTAGGTCGGAGAAGTGCCCACACCCCAACCCTGAAGGTACAGACAGCAGATTAGTCCGTGGACCTTGGGGTTGCCCCTAAGACTGAGTTGCAGCCCGAGCCCTTCATTCAAAGACCTGCGTTTCCAGAGAAGCTTCGTTCTACAGCGGGAGCTGTCAGGTGGGACACTGGGTGAAGATTGTTTCAGTAGCCAAGGAGGCTGTGTCTCCCCACCCAGTGGAAGAGAGACCCTATGGGGTCGGGGCTGGGCTTTGGAACCTGGGGAACACATCCTACATGAATGCTGCCCTGCAGTGCCTGACCCACACCCTGCCACTGGCCTGCTACCTGCTGTCCCGGCAGCCCTCGGGGACCTGTCCCAAGCCGATGTCCTGTGTCCTGTGTGCCATGCAAGCTCATGTGACTCGGGCCCTCCTGCTTCCTGGAGACCCAATGGAGCCCTCTGAGGAGCTGTTTGCTGGCTTCCACAGACTGCAGCAGGAAGATGTCCATGAGTACCTCACGTTCACCAGAGACGCTATGGAGCAAGCCTGTCTGCGCGAGCTGGGGCAGCTGGCCAGGCCCTCTCCACACACCACCTTGATCCGTCAGATCTTCAGAGGCTACTGGAGGTCTCAGATTAAGTGTCTCTGCTGCCACAGCGTGTCTGACACCCTGGATCCATACCTGGACATTGCCCTGGATATCCAGGGGGCTCAGAATGTGGCCCAAGCCTTGGAACTGCTGGTGATGCCTGAAAAGCTGGGTGGTGACAATTCCTATCTGTGTGGCCTTGGCCTGAAGAAGGTGCCTGCCTACAGGACCTTGACTTTGCACGCTGCCTTGAAGGTCCTTATCCTGGCGTTGAAACGTTTTTCAGCCTTCACAGGCAGCAAAACGGAGAAGGTGGTGGACTATCCTGAGTGCCTGGATGTGCGAGAGTACCTGTCTGAGCAGAACACAGGGCCCCTTGTGTACGAGCTCTATGCTGTGCTGGTCCACGCAGGGCAGGATTGTCACCACGGACATTATTTCTGCTACGTCAAAGCTGCAGGCGGCCAGTGGTTCAAAATGACTGACACTAAGGTGACCGCCTTTGCCACTTCTACTGCCCTGAGCCAACGTGCCTATGTCCTCTTTTATGTCCATGAGGGTGAATTGGAGAGAGGCCGTGGCAGTGTGTCTGTGAGTGGGAATCCGAGGTGCCCGGGGACGGAGCGTAAAGTCCTGGGATCAACCCAGCAGGGCACTGAAAGTCACTCCAGTGTCACAGGTCTGGGTTGAAGAGTCCTGTGCAAGGGACGTCAGTCCAATACAGCACCTTGCAGGAGTGGAGACAGCTCCAGGAGCCATCCCGTAACAAGGCCAAATACAACCTCAGGAAAGTCGGATGTGTCTTACCGGCCAACTTGGTCATGATTCACCCACCCAGAGGCCTGTTTGGCATTCCCACGTGTCCTCCTGGACAGGAACACTACCCACCCAATAGTCCAGGTGGGGGGAAAGCCAGGGCTCACAAGAGGAGGAAGAAGAGCACAAGGTCTCTGCGTGAGATCCAGTGATCACCATGGCCCCATGGGCACAGCTGCCTCTCCAAGGACATTGGACTGATTCCCGGCTCTGTGGAGTTTCCCATGGGTCCAGTGAAGGGTCCACAGTGGTGGAGGGACATAAAATGTGATTTTTGCAAAGTGGGACACTTGTGAATAAATGAATGTACTTTCCAATAGTTGACTCAGAGTGCGTTCATGGATATAGGGTGTGGAGTTTAGTTCAGTTTTCATTTTTTCTAGGGGATTGGGAAGGTCCTGGGTGTGGTGCCATGGGTGCCTGAGGGTGGGTGGATGTGGGAACTCGCTGGATTCTGCACCTGTGCTCCTCTAGCTGCTAGCATGGGGGATTGACAGTCGGCACAGCAACCTGAATGCCCAGACAAGGCAGGTTAACAGCCTGCAAGTCCACGTGAATGGCCACAGAGGGCAGCTTCAGCTTCTGCCCTACTCATGGGAGAAGCAGCTGGAACCGTGGTTTCACTTGGGGGATGTCGCTAAAGCAGATGGGAGTGCATCTCCTGTGTTCCAATCACGGCGGGATCTCACACATCTACTGCTGTGGACATTCCAGTGGAACATTTCAAGATCCGGTTCATGCACATATACGCCAAGTCCGGTCACACTTTGACCTTCACCCTCCTCACACCTCTTCCTGAAGTTGCTGAGGATTTCTCCCCTCCTCAGCCAATGGGACAATCAGGTGACTGATAGAAGCATGACCTGGGTTAAAGGTTTAAATGCTGGGAGTACAGTAATCTACACCTAAGTTTAAACTCCATATTTTCTGTCAGTTTTGAGGAATGACATTTTTCTAAAGGAAGAAATCTTAGAAGAATTTCTTTTCTTTCTGCTGGACTACCCCCTGGGATCATTTTCGTGGTGTTGGAGGAGTCAGGAGCTGGGCAGGTTTTCAAGTCCTATGGGTCCAGGACTGCTCCCTGGGGTGTTGGTTGCTGTCCCATGTTCAGACACTTTCTCCTTCATTCCATGTCCGTCTGGCCTCCAAACCAGCTCGCCACCCCTGGCCCACACTGGCACCTGTCAGATGGGCATCTGCAGTGTTTGATAGTGTGGCCACCTGGGCTGTGGCTGCATCTCATCCTCTGCAAACTTTTGACCTCCGGGTGACACCCTCCAGTACTTTATCTTTACCTTTTGATTTACATGCCCCCATGGTAATTCTGGTCCCATGCTTGGAATGGTGGCCCCGCCCTGCAGAATTCTAACGTGGCCCCATGGAGCCAGCTGGGATTTTCCACAGCTGCCTGGGGTTCCTTCTGGCCACCGTGCCACCAGCAGCTGTCTGTCAGCGCTAGTCCTACCAAGGGACTTATCTCCTGCCTGGACACCCTGCGCCACAACCAGGTGTTACCGTCTACTCTGATGATCACCCTCTGAGGTCTGGTTAACCAGGTCCTGTCTGAACGGTAAGTCCCTTTTACTGTGGGAATTATACCGAACTGCACACGTGTGTAGTCTAATTTACTTATTAATTGTTCCTTTGGCTCCTCTGTGTTACCCATGGACTCTGTTGGAATTTGGAATGTCATCAATAACGTTTCCTGTGAGAATTTTTCCTAATCTGAATACATGTAACTACCAACTTTTTAATGTTCCACATTTCAATTAGAGTGTTCCATACATTGTTTCCAAAACACTCTCCAAAGGCTTTCCTAACGGGCCATGGTGAACTAGTTTATTGTTGTTTGTAGAGAGTGTTGTCTGTAATTATTTTTCATGTTATAGCGTATGTTACCTAAGAATATTGGTGTACAAATTTATACTACTTGTATGAGTGTACAATACAGGGATTGGCATTTTTGAAACTCACCCATTAATTGTAGTGGGTAAGTTTCACCTCTCCACCCAACCCCCTACTGTGTAAAGTACATTTATTTTTTGAAGTTGGGTTATACATGTAGCTTTAGCTGCCTCCCCTTCTTCCTCATCCACTTCAGACGGAGACACAGTGCCACTGGGTATTGGATTTTGAGTCTCATAAATTGTGTAATCCATAATGAATACAATGAAGCAATGACTTCTTATAGGATGACATTTTCTAAAGGAAGCCATCTCAAAATGGGTCTATTCTCTCTCTGTTGAATTACCGTCTGGGGCCCTCTTCTGGAGCCCTCAGAGAGCCCTCAGTCGCAGGTCAGGGTGGAGGAGAAGGCAGGACTTGGGCACATTCTCAAGTCCTACAGGTCTGGGACTGCTGTCTGGAGTGGGGGGGGGTGGATATTGAGGGGTCCTGGGAGGGGCGCTGAGGTTTCTGAAGGATTACTGAGAAGGACGTGTGTGGAGGGAGAGGCACTGATGTCTGTCCGTGCACCTTGAGGGGATGTTCTTGACTGAGAGGAAGGAAATGTGCAGCGACCCACAGATGGGGCCCAAGTTTCTGAAGGTAAAGTGAAGCAGGAAGTCAGGGTTCTGTGGTAGGATCCTGGTGGTTTGACATGGTCAGATGAGATTAAGAGTATAGGGAAGGTTTGGGAAGGAAAGGGAAGAAAAGGAAGGGGGTTCTGGGTTCACAAGGGGGCTTGGGCCTGACCTGAAGGGAGGTATTGGGAGAGGGAAGTGTCCAGGACAAAAGCACCTGGTCTTGTTGAGGACCAGGCACCCGCGTAACTGTTGTGGACCACTTTTCCTGGTTTCAGGAATTGTAACTCTACCCCCTGTGGCTAAGGATGAGCAAGTGATGACCTCTGGAATTGGAGCTGCAGGAGTCAAAGCTTGTCTCTGATAGCAAACGCTGCCTCAGGTTCCTCTCTGCTTCCATAGCATGGTCAATATCCATGCCAGGCTCTACCCTTCAGAGAGGGACAACGTAGGCTAGACACAATCACTTTGGAGGCCATCATGGAAGGACTCTGGGGGCTGCGACAAAGAGGGAGAGATGGATCCTCATCCTGCTAGCTATTGTGACATAGCTCATGGCCCCATTTCCTTCCGGGAGAAGTGCTCCTGTGGCTACAGTAGGTCTGGGGCTTTGGGCTATGGCAGAAAGCTTAGGGAGTGCTTAGGCAGCAGGTAACATTTCTCAAGCCCTTCCAGGGCAGCAGGAGCCATTCCCAGGCATCCACGGGGAATCAGAAATGTTTGGGGCACTTGGACGGTTTTCTATAGACTCAGCCACCCTAAGGACACTCTCCACTGGGCTTCCTGCCAGCAGGGCTGGATATGTGCTTCAGGAGGGAGCAAGAGGAACTCCAGAGGCCAGTCCCAGGTGCCGCGACCAAGAGTGCAGGGCAGAGCTGCGGCTTCCAGGGTTCAGGCAGTCTCCAAGGAAGCAGAAGTCCTGGGCTCCTGGACCCTGGACACTATTCGGGAGCAGAGGCTACTAACAACGACCCCTGAGCTAATGCACAGTGAGAAGCGGAGTAGTAGAAATACTGATGAGGTGGCAACTGATGCTGGTTCTTCTGTCCTTTATGAGCCTGATGGTGTTGCTGAGGAAAATGACGTGTGCACACAGTATCCAACACATTTCTACACAACTGCGTGAGACATAACGGAGTCTGTTAGAATAGAGACTGGGATTCATGTATCTGTGTGTCTGCAATGTCTGACAGGTAATACACTTACTAGCACCATCGTCAGCGTCATTCTCACTCGCCTCCCTTTCTGAATCACTGCCTTTAGTAATTCAGCACTGTGGCCCTGGCCAGTGTGGCTCAGTTGTTCAGAGCATGGTCCTCCAAGGGAAAGCCTTCAGGTTCCATCCCCAGATGGGGTGCATCCAGGAGTCAGTCAACCGATGTTTCTCTCTCTCCTTTTCTCTGTCTCTCTAGCAGCAATGAAAAAGTATTCTTCGGGGAGGATTATAAAAAAAGATTTCTCCCAAAATACACTGTCTCAACACCATGCTCTTAGAAAATAATAAGTAAATCAAGAAGTACTATTGTTACTTCTCTGTAGACCACCTACATATTACTGAACCCTAAGACCCGGTTCCTCATGGAAGGAAATATTTTCTTCAGGTACAGTGATATTGCTTGTGTCTCCTGGGACATGCTTGGCCAGATGCTTTGGAGACTGGCCTGTTCTCCTTTCTGTTTCTAGTCCTTTTTTAGTGTCAGGCAGGGTGGGGTCCTGAAGGAGCTGCTGTAAGTCTTGGTAGGGAAGGATGGCTCTACCTCCAGTCCGTGTATCTACCTCAAGTGCAAAGGGCACACTCAGTCTTAAAGTCACCTTGACTCACTCAGTGTAGGTTGTGTTTGGGAAGACAGGGGTGGAGAGGCAACAAGAAGAGCCAAGGGCTGAAATAAAGCCATGGGGCCAGGGGCAAGTCTAAAGACCAGCAATACCTGGGTGGTTTTCTGTGTTCAGCGTGATTCTTACAAGTGGTCACCAGGATTTCCATTTGACTCCTCAGAGCTGTGGTGAGCCTCCCTGGTGCCAGCCTCTGAGAATCAGCAGCTCCCAGAGGACAATAGCAGAGGAGTCTGGGAGATGCGGAATGATGAGGAAAATGCCCCATCTTCCAGTCCCCCGATCCTATTCAGCTTCAGTGGTGAAGCAGAGATGGTTCCAGACACCTGGAGAGCCTTGGATGGCATCTCAGCTAAGTCCGTGTTCACCTGACCTGGCATGTGATTGGTACAACCAGAAGAGGACATTTGGGGCTCAGGTGACTGCACTTCCCATCACTGAGTTTGCCATGGGGACCCTTCTTGGTGTGTCGTTCTGGGGATTGGGTCTTGTGTGTAGAATTCTCTCAAGCTCTCAGACGCTCTACACTTCCAAAGGCTGGTTCCCCGAGACTTGGTTCAAAAAAGAATAACATGGCAAAGGAGAATGCGATAGTTCTCATGGGCAACTTTGTCCATAGAGACGGCAGGCAGCTGATGGCTTCACTGCAGTCAGCAGCTGCCTAGGGCCTGTGAGATGTCCCTGTCTGGGTCATGAGGACATCCTGCTACCTCATTAAGGGTCTCCAGGGACAGAGGGCTCCCCAGGGGCAGAATGGCCTTCACAGGAGAACAGGCAGTCCTTGTTCTTTTGGATTCTCAGTCCTCCAGGATAATGGAACTGGCAATTTTGAATGAAAAGAGTGTCGAATGGGAACAAAAGTTAATGATGTATTGTATTGGCAATAAAGTGGAAATATATCAACAACAATCCTTCAGTTGCAGTTGAAATGGTGAACCCTTGGGCGATACTGAAATTCACTTAGGCAGGACAGGACATTTTGTGTGTGAACTCTCTCCAGACTCCAATAAGTCTGGTCAAGTCGATCACCTCCCATTTTTGTTCTTGGTTCCGCGGGTCTAGATCAGGTTGCAGAAGTTGTTACACTGTTTGAAAGTTTGCTGGACATGTCATTGTCGTCTCCTATAAAGTCTTAGCTTCTGTCCCTGGAGTGCAACAAGGGGTGAGCCATAGTGTCCCTGTGCTCGCACAACATCCTCACCACGTGGACAAGTGTGAGACAGTGAGACGCAACTCAACCCAAAAGGCACAAGTGCTGCTTGGGAGTTCTTATTGTCCCTCTCTACTTCTCACCGTGGGAGTGGGTCAACTTTTAGTCTCAGATGTTCCTCTGTTCAGGGATGGATAGTTCTGGAACACTGCTGCATACGTCATCTTAAAATTTCAGATTCTTGCTTTAAAGAGTTTCCAACATGAAAGTTGTTAGTGTAGAGCTCAGAGCACTGGTTTTTAGAAATATTCTAGTTAAGTATAATCAATTCAGATCTGGAAACATGGGCTTAGATGATCTCCAAGGCTGCTTGCAGCTCTGATGTGTTAATGTTCTAAGTATTCTTACACATCAGAGTGTGAACCTTTGACTTGGTGGTTGCGCAACTGGCATGGTGTGTGTGTGTAAAGGAGGGATGCATGTGTTCATGCATGCACACACATACAACGTGAGAAGGTGGAACTATTCCTTATTCCTTGTAATGTCCAATCCCAAAACTGTAAGTAAACCTTCAAGGAAGGACAATGCCAATGAGGACTGACTAGTTTAACAGAGCAATTAACAGTGGAGGCTGAGGATGATGAGGACCTGAATTAGGTCAATGTCAGTGAGGACAGAGAGGGGAGGGAAAATTACAAAACAGTTTGTGAATATTGATAAACAGCTGAGTAGGTTTATGTAATGGGTGAATTGTGTGATCTATGAAGGAATACAAGAATTTCTGAATGAGCCATTTTTATCCCGAGTGTCTGAGGAAATGATAATGATATTGACCAATGTTAAATGAACATCAGTTTGAGAAAGGGATGATTCGCAATCAAGGCAAATTGCTTTTGAAGTGCCTTTCAGAGATCCAGGTGGAGAAGATCAGTAGCCTAATAAAGCGCAGCAAGAAATGGGGATTAGAAGTCAGTGTGGAATTTTCATCAGACCAGCTGGTTCCAGGTGCCCAGAAAAGTCACTGGGAACTGAGAACACAGGGGAAGTGGTTGCTCTGTAGGGGAAGGCTGAAAGGGCACAGGATTGAACAAGCACAGCACTCAGTCATCTGCTCTGGGCTTGGAGGAGGGGGAGGGGAAGGCTGTGATGGGGGCGCTAGTGCTCAGATTGGTGCAGTTAGTGGCAAGCAGCCCGGGGCGCACGTGTGAGTTTGGAGCTCAGATCTCTGAGTCGGGTGCACCCCAGGAAGGGTGCTTAAGATTCTAGGGAAGGTGCACTGTGTCCCAGAGGATTAGACACGTGGGGGAGGCACTTGCAGCCAGAGCTCAGACTTTGGAGAAAGAAAGGTGGACCAGGAGGGACATGGGCAGCCAGGGTGCCCAGGAAAGCAGGTCAGAGCTCAGCTGGTCCTCCTACTGCCAAGGGGATAGAGCCTGGGGAGTGCGGGTTCCTCTGAGCATGCTCCGGAGTCCACTGTGAAGGCAGAGGAGGATGCAGCCTGGAGCCAACCCCTGCTGCCATTGGAGCACAGCCCACAGGGACCGAAAGTGGAAACAGCTGCCCCCCCCTTGTTATCTTAATGACCACCCTACTGCTCGGGCCAGGCATTCAAGGCACCTAGAGGAAGCTAACTGACCAGGACCTCTGACAAATGCAGTGGACGGGTCTCCGGACAAGGCTGCAGAGTGGAGTACAGAAGGGGTCTTGGAACCAGAAAGGCCTGAAAATCAGTAGTTGTGCCCCTGGGGGAATGGGGTTGAAACCACAGGAGTGGGAGGAGGAAACAGAGGAGTCTGAGAGTGAGTGAAGGGGAAGAAAGGTGTCTGGGAGACTTAGGTCCTAGAGCGCAAAAGAGGGAGAAAATGAAGGAGACAGATTGCCCTGCCAGGCTCTTGGGAAAGAGCCGAAGGGTCAAGACTCCCTCTCAAATCACTGGGGTTGGTCCGGGAATGGTCACCAGGAGACCAGTGACGGTGGCATACCTAAGAGGTCCCTGGTCTCGTTACTGAGACTGATTCCAGGAGCATGATGGAGGCAGAAGAGATTTCCGTGGGCTGTGAAGCGAATACGGTAGGAAAACATTGGGACAGAAAATGCATGCACCCTTCCAAGCCCTTTGACGATGAAAGAGAAAGGAAGAAAAAGGGAAGGGAACAAGCTTAAACACATTTAGATTCTCAAAGGCAGTTTCTTTTACCTGAGTCTATTGATAAGGAATTGCTAGCAAATGCACAGACCCTGGGCTAGTTCTGCGATTGCAGCAGATACTTCACCTACTCCTTTTCTGTTGTGTAACTTTCAGGAAAAAAGTATTCAGCACCATGAAGATAGATAGCAATATCAGAACATTTTTACGAACATTTTCATTTATGTTAAAACCTTTTACAAATTGCCTTAATCAGGAAATTGTGTTTGTTTTTGTTTTTTGTCTATTTGCATGTCTATGGGAAGCACGCCTAACTGACTAATTTAAAAAATTCTCTAGAGCAGAACTGAGGGGTGTTCCTTTTTGGTTCTGGGGGGGGTGGGTGATTATAGACTTCCTGTAATGCATGTGGCCTGTGAAAGATATTTTTCCCTGCCTCAATGCTGAACTTTAAACCGAGGCAAATCAGGGCAAAGGGAAGTCTCAGTTTGCTGTTTCCATTGAGCAAAATGTGACAGGATCACTGGAGGGCTTTGGGGAGTTGGCCAGGGTCTTATTTTATTTTGAATTTGCCTTTGTTCTCTGTCCATGCCTACCACACTCTTTCATGCACATGCTAAGCACACAGACCAGAAAGCACACAGATGCAAGTGAACCAGTGACTATGGGGTCTCCCTGGGCCTTTAGTCCCCTCATGTGTAATGAGGGTGTGAAGTGCAGTGATCTCTAGGGATCACTTATAGGCCTGATCTGACAATTGTCACTGAAGGTGGCCAGAAGCAAGACACTACTCCATCCACGGCCACCTCGAGTTTTGACATGGGCCAATTCCTTGTGGAACTAGGAATTCCAGCTCAGACAGGGAATGTGAGACTTTCTAAATAATTCCTGTTGATGAAGGACAAGAGGAGGAGTATGTGACAGGGGTGATGCTGAGGTGGCCACAGCGCATGTCCAGCAGATGGACAGTTCATTCTCTGTGCAGTTCAGTCTCCCCAGATTACAGGGACCAGACTCTTAGAAGAGAAGGCCCAAACTCACACATGTGTTAGAAGCCAGGATTATAATTTTACAACTCATTTCAAGTGGGTCATTGTCCTCCCTTTCCAATCTACCAATTTAACCTATTAATTCACTATGTCACTTTCTCCACAGGCCCCATACCAGGCACTGTGTGTACACAGGTGACAAGACAAAGTGCCTTCCCTCCAAAACCTCACAGCCTGGTGATGGCATCTCCCTGTAGCCTCGAGAACTGAACTGACAGCTTTGGAGAATCCAGAGCTTGGAGGTCAGAGAGGAAAGATCCAGAGAGGCTCAGTTCACTGAGGTCGCAGCCACCAGATTCTCCCCGCCTTTTCCATTCTCGTGGTTGCAGTTTGCAGTGTCTAATTTTTCGTCCTCTTTTTGCAGCAAAATGGTGTCAGCTCAGCTCTGCAGCCCCCAATCTTGACTTCAAAGGAAAGGCATTCAACCTCACAGCGGCCGTCCATCTTCTCACAAAGGATTTGCCTTCCAATTCCTCCCCTGGCTGAGTGGAGAAAGCAATTAGTCTTCAGTCATTCTGCAGTTGATTACTGAAAGGCCAGGTCACGTCACTCAGGCCACATGCACAATCCCCCATTACGAATCTCCTGGAGACATAGTATGCATCTCGAATACGCAGATGTCACCTGAGCAGCTGTGTCCTCAGTTGGCATTCACTCAGGACAAACAGACAAACAACAACAATAACAAAAAGAGCTCCCCCTCTCATAATCATTTCTATGATACAAGAAGTAGACTGTTTTTTTTTCCTGGAAGGGATACAATATACTTTCTGGTTCTAATAAAGAATTCTTTCCAAGAAATGATTTTTTTACATCTCCAAATTCCTAGCCCCTGATATGAAGCATAAGGTGAAGCCTGTTCTGTTCACACTGTAGGCTGATCAGTGAAGAACCGTGCGGGCTGGCATGTGGTTGTGGAGTTTCACAGTTTGGGGTCCAAAGATACAAGGGATGTGATACTGAGGTTCCCCTCACAAGGAGTAATGTTCTCCCTTGGACCAAAGATGTAGAAGTGAAAAGATGCAAGCTGCTTCTATGTAGCCTTTTTCATCATGCTCTTAGTTTACCTTTTAGCCTTACCTGTAGAACATCTTTAAAAGAAGACAAAACTGTCACACATTTCAGGTGGCAAAGTTGGCCTTCCTCCCAAGTTCCAACTTGCCTTGAAGGACCCAGTTTCATCAGCTTGCCTGTTTTTGGACTTTGACATGAGAGGGAAATAAACTCTTTTTTTTTTCAGCCACTCTATCTTATTAAAACAAGTTGGCCTCTGATTGATATAACAAGTGTGTTATCCTTACAAACAACCCTGTGGTTCTTACCATTTACAGAAGGGAGTTCTTACAGCATCTGAAGACTGGAAGTGAGATCTACCTCAAATATCTCGGCACAATAGTTTGTTTGCATTAGCTTGTATGTTGGTCATTAAACTGATTCTGCCCCCAAAAGTCTCTGGTCCCTGTGGTGGAGTCCTGGGTCATGCTCTGTGCTCACACTGTCCTTACTGTGGGATTTCAAATGTCTCTGAGCTGAATGAGAAGTAGGGAGCTCTTAAGGACTTGTGTCGTGATGAGAAGAGGTGCAGAGGACAGTGTTTCCTCTCCCTGAACCCGGTCTGTGACCTCCAAGGAAAGACACTGGGGCAGAAGCTAGGAAACCTGATTCTACAAGTGATATTTTGACATTTAAGGGTATTCCTCTGGGATCCAGACTTTCTTCTCTCCTGGATGCTTTCAAAAGTAGAACACCACCCAGGAAGCCCTCCCCAGGTCCCCAAGTGAAAACCCAGCTTCCACATCAGAGCTTCTCTGAATTTGGCATTGTATATGGCACTTAGAAGAAGCATTTGGTGTTACAGTACTTTATGCTTCTTCCTGTCTTGCACATTCACTTTCCACATTTGAATGTATCAAGTGCCTATTTACAGTTACAGGCAACGCATAGTTGACCAACCTCGAAGAAGCAGACCAATAACATTCAAACATATTAAGGGGAAAAGCTATGCTCTACTTAGATTTTTACTTGCATTTTAACTGTCTTGATTATGGTCCTCAGAACAATTTCTCATAAGTGGTGGGCACACATTCAGTATCTATTGGTTTGCTAGGCCTCCTGAGGCCCAACTGCATAATCAACAAGTGTAAAGTCTGAGTACCTTGGAGAGTCCTTTTGGGACATGTTTGTAAGAGGAATGAAGGACAGTTGAGCAGGGAAGGACAGAAAATGTTCTCAGGGACGGATTCCAGGCTGCATGGAACAAAGAGGGACTATTGCAAAAGTCTCTAGTACTTACAAGCAAACTAACCAAGATGTTAGTGCTTTGAATGATATAATTTTACATCTGTGTGTGCGAGCTAGTAAGAAAGCCCAAAATCATCTAAGATGAGGAGATTTAGCCAAATTAATGAGACATGAAAGAAATATTGTTTTCAGAACCTAATACCGTGAATTCCTTGAGGCTACAAAGGCTGTACCTCCTTCAATTAACACGTGTGTTTGAAATGTGCCTCTGAGAGTTTCTCTCAGTTTGCAGCCATGGCTTTGGCACACACTGAAGCTGCGTGGAAGACTGCAGAGGAGGAAAGGGCTCTGAACAGAAAGGAGTCTGAGCCATTTGCAGAGCTTTCAGGGCAATCAACTTGATTCTCTCTAATTAGAGATGGCCGGGGGTCACGTGGTCCCATGGTTCTGTGTCTGGTCTGGAGAAAGGATTTCGAGTAACTGGTCCATCCTGGGCCCTTTTTAATATATGGGGTGAGTCCAGCACTTTTCTAAAAGCTGACCTTTCTTCTAAAAAGACAGATCCTTGACAGTCTGTCATTCTTACATCTATAAGGATTTCCTTCTTACCTGAGAAAATCTGAGCAAGAAGAATGAGGCCAGCAATGGTTAAGGGAAAGCTTCTCATGGTGCCTGGTGTCCCTGGAGAGAGGACGAGGGAGGTTCTGGAGCTGCAAGCCAGGTCTTTGAACAGGGAAGTTGATTAAGACTACTAGATTACTTGGACTTGTAGTGCTCATTAAGAATCAACATTCTCCATGGCCCATTAAATAATGCGTGGGCTGGCGAATCAGAACTGACCTTCTAGCACTTCTTGGAGAGAAAGACAGAGAACACTGTCTTCCTGCCTGGAATACTCTAGTCTGCATGCCTGGCTGGACATCCCCTAGTTTCTCTTCAAGCCCCATCTTAATGAGCACTATCTCCATGAGATACATACCCACTGCTCCTTTTCTTCTTACCTAGGATTTCACATGCAACTTATCCTCTTAAAAAATTGTTGCTGGGAGATATGGCTGTTACTATTTGGTGCTGGGAGATATGGCTGTTTAAGAATTGGCCAGTGCAAGGCAGTTTGCTTACAGGCACCCTTCTCATGCTGCAGGCGTGGGAACACTGCCCCCTCCTGGCAAAGAAAGATATGGGTTTGGCCAGGTACCATCTGAGACACACACACTCAAGCAAAGACAAATGGGCATTTTGGGGCCTGAAAGTGTAAAGGATATTTCCACACAAGCTCATAATCTTGGAAGAAACTGTGTGGGCTCTTACCTCTTAGTACGGAAGTGTCCCAAGCCCCAAACTTCTTCTCAAGTAGCTAACTACAGGTCCAAGGGCTGCACCCAAGAGAAGCCTCTTTCCGACTAAAACGATGCAAGAAAACATTATCGACATCTCTGCCTAAACAATCAACAACCTACAGAAAAATGGACAAGGTGCTTCAAAACTTCAATTTCATAAAACTGACACACATAATAGCAGAGAAACTGAATATGTCTTTATCTTTTTCAGAAATGGAATTTTTTATGAAACAAAGGATGGCTTCTGCTTAGGATGTACAAAGATGGAAAGAACACATTTCCACATCAGCCAAACGCCCACCACGGTGTAGGGTGGGCTGCAAATATTCAGTGTTTCCAGAAGTCACCGGAAAGCTGAGCCACTGGTGGCTCACTCTCCCCATATGGAAGATAAAAGTGGGAACTCCAAGAAAAGGAAGATATGAACACTCACTTGCCTGAGGTAAATTCCACCAGACACTGGGGTGAAACGATTCAGGTAGGTCCATGAGGTCATGCTAAGAGCAAGTGTAAACTAGAAAGAGAACAGGGAACACCTTTGGCACCCAAGATCTTTCTCATGGACCTCACCAGATGCTCACACAAAGATAATGACACTCAGAAGATGGACTGAAAGAACCCCCACATCCATGTAGGCTTGGGTGAGGGGGACAGTAAGTAGCCCCAGGGACAAAGGCCCAAAAAAATTCTGCAAGAATTCTTCTCTCATATTGCAAGAAAAATTCTTCCACTTCGGTGAGAAGTGCAACAAACACTTCCCTCATGGTTTAAGGGCAAACATGTAGTCTCAGTTAAGAAACATTCAGGCTGCAGAAAGGAGATTTAAAACCACAATCACCACCAACTTCCCTCATTGGCCAAAGGAAAGGAGTACAAGGGGGCCGCTGACCACTGGGGGTGAGTGGGATCCCTGGGAAGAAGTGAAGCAAACTTCTCACCCAAAAAACTATGCAAGCCAGAAGAAAAGGGAGTAGAATCTTCAGAAGACATCTGACCCTCAGTTTTACGTGGTATGACGTATTCTCTTTACTTGTGAGAGGTTTATTCAGATTTTTTTTGCTTATCTTTCCTCAGTGTTGGTATTTATGTTGAAGGGACCAACATGTTGCCATCTCAGCATTGCTTTTCTAGAATATTGATTGTAAGCTGTTTATGACAAGACAGACTCAGAATGATCTTTTGATACCATTTCCCTTTTCTCCACAAGAGATTCAGTGAGAAAAACCCCTTCACAAAGGAACACTTCAGACATTCTGTCTAAGTTGATGTAAGTGTGGTAAAGAAGAATTTTCAGGTGGGAACCTCTTGGCTACATACCCTCAGTGTCCCGAGGTTTGCCTGCCATTTTGTCCCCTTGTTCTCCAACTACCTGTAAGTCCCCCCCTCTCACCCCTAAAATCTAACACTCTTTTGCCCCTTTTCTGCTCTGTCCAAATTGCCTTAAGCTCAGAGTTTCCTCACAGCCTTTGGAATTTTCATGTGCATGTATTCCAATTTTGACTTTCTCCTGTTAATCTGTCTCTGTTATTCTGATTATTAGCCCAGCCAGAAGAGATTAGAAGGTGGAAGGAAAAGTCTTAATATTGTCTAGGCCCCGCAATGTTTTTCTAGAAACATGTGCGTTTCATCTAAGACCTCTAAGCTGTTGCCATTTCGTCTTCTGTAGCATTCCCTCATGGTACTCTTTATTTCTGTAGGGTCAGTAGAAATGGTCTCTCACTTCAGGTTTTAGTACGTTGAGTATTTTCTGTTTTGCTTGGTCAGTCTAGTTGGAGGTTTGGCTCTCATATTGATCATGTAAAAAAAAAAGAAGCTTCTGGTTTTGGTGATATTCTTTATTGTTTTCTTAGTTTCTGTTTCATCTATTTCCACTTTAATTTCTATTCTGTCCTTCAAACTGAGTGACCAAGTTTGCATCGCTGCTCAGAGGACTGGCACTTTGGACCTTCATTCTGTGAAGCTAAAATTGCATTTCATAAGGCAAAAGGTACACCCTTCGGGAACATTCCATGCTGGACATGTTAAAGTGACCTCTAAAGTTCTTATTCACCAGCATGCAGAAAAAAGGGCAAAGGTGGGCATGGCATTAACTGAGTTGGTGGGAGTTGTTTCATAAATACCCCGCATGTGCTAGAATCAAGAAAGGACCATCTATCTGTTGGTCTACCAAGCAGCTGTGTGGAAACAGCTGCTTACCATGCTTCATGGAATCCTAACTCCACTATCACTGATGGGCTCCTGTCTTGTGAAGTCCATTCACACAGATAGATCTACTCAGACGGCACGAGGTGACCCACACTGGAGAGAAGCCATACAAGTGCCACCTCTGTGAGAAAGCCTTCAGTCAGTCCTCGACACTCAGACAGAATGAGAGGATGCACACTGGGGAACAGCCTTATATGTGCGGTCAGTGTGAGAAAGCCTTCAGTAAGTGGTCTGCCCTTCGACCCCATGAGAGAAACTCCACCAGCGAGAAGCCATATGATGCCATCTGTGTGGGAAAGCCTTCAGTCAGTGCTCTTCCCTAAGTTGGCTCGAAGCAACCCACAGTGGAGAGATCATGAATGGCTTCAGCAAATATTCAGACCTGAGATGACATGGGTTTACCAGGGCCATGAATATGGAAGAGCCTCAGTCATAGCTTTAATGTTTAAACACCACTGAGAGTCCATGCATTGTAGAAACCCTTTTTGTAGTCCACGTGGAAGATTCTGCAGGTGCCCCTACTTGTCTGACATCTGCAGATAGTTGTGGGGGACGATCCAATTGCATGGCATCTCTGTGGCACAATCGTTAGGCAGTGGTGTTACCCAGTGGCCATAGGAGAGCTCACACTGGAAATACAAGGAATGCGGAAGGCTTCAGCAACAGCTCTAAACTTGACACTAGAGAACCCACGCAGGGGAGAGCACCTCGGTCTCTAGTCAATGTGGGGATGCTTTCATTTGTAATTTGTGGTTTCACAACATGATCAAACCTCACTTGGGAGGACCCTTTGGTCTATAGTCGCTGTAAACAGGTACTCAGCCAAGCCCCACACATGGGGCACCCAGGAAAATTCGGATGCAGTGACCCCTAAAACAGGGTGTGCAAGGCTCAGGCCTCTGGAGGAATACCAGTCATCTATCCTTGAGCAGCGATTTGGTGGAAACATGGGAGGACTCAGGCTGCACAAAACACTCAGTGTCATGAAGAAGGGGCATCTTCAGTGACCACTCATTTCCAATTGGCATTACAGTTCTCATGCTGAGAAGGAGCCAGCCTAAAAGCATAGTGGAGAGGACTTCAGCTCCACTGCACTCTAGAAAACTCAGTCTAGTGAAAATATAAGCCTTCTAGGAGCACCTCTTAACCTACTTTTTATCACAGAATTAAGAATTTTGAGAAAAATAAGTATTCGTGGGGAAGTTTGGTATCTGAATGCAAGACAGAGTGATCTGGAATTATTAAATGCCAACTTTTGTAAGATACTAGAATCAACTTTTTCCACAGATCATTGCTTGTGAATATTATAAAACGAGCGCTGCCACTATAAAACCTATGCTGGTGAAGCTGTGGATCCCTTATGCAGTTGTGAATGTGGGTTCGAGCCCACACCCCCTGGTGTGCGCCTGTCTCTCTGAGACGTGCCTTCTTCTCACAGCTCACAATCAACAGATGTCTCCAACTGTGCCCTAGTGGTGACTCCAGGAATCTTCACCCAACATGGCAAGACAAGGCCAAGGCAGATGGGTTTATTTCATTGCTGAAGCCACCCCAGGGGCCAGATTGGGAGGCAGCTGTCTCCTCTTCCCAGCAGCAGGCCCTGCCTCTCTGACCATTGAAGCAGATATCCTGAGGGGGTAGAGGACGCCAACCTTTCCCAGATGCTAGTTGACACAATGGCGGGCTGAGAACATTTGTTTAATAATCACCGACTTAGAATAAATTGTCTAAATTCTCATCACGTAGTGTTTTCATTACTGTGTGCCTGTCACCTACCTGTGTCCTGAGATGATGCATGGGAACCAGGTTTTCTACCCCTAGCATGTTCCATTGCCTCACATTTCCACACAGAGTGTCCCAAATAAGAGTGGGTCCTCAAGTCTTTGGACAATTTCCTCCACAAGTCACGTATGAGACTGGGAGATTTTTACCTTTAAATACTCAAGATGTTGAATGACATCTAGAACTGTCTCTAAAGCTGGTTCTGGTGTGGCCAACACACAGAGAACCCCTTCACACGAGTTTTCCCCAAACATCACTCAGTGGCCTCCTGTCCTGGCACCCATAACCCAGGCACAGGTCTGTGACTCTCAGCCTGAACTAAAAGGAGGAGGGCCTCACCCTTTCCCGATCTTTTCCATGTAGGCAGGCAACCTCTTAGTCATGAATATCACCAATAACTTTGAAACTCTACTCTATTACTTTATTCATTAGATCCTGAAGATGAATTACATGCACATGGGCGAGCTCTGAAAAGTATATAGATGTCTGTACTGATTTCTCGTATATTGAGTGGAGAAAATATTCTTAGAGATTTTTGCTTTTATTTTTATTTATTGTTCAAGTACAGTTCTCTGCATTCCCCCCCCCTCCGTCCTTGGTTTTCCCCATGTGTCCTTCATAACTCTTCCTGAAAATCCTTTACCCTTTCCCTCTCCGCTCTCTGTCTCCCACCTTCACTCTGGTTACTCTCAGTTTGTGCTTAAATTCAATGTCTCTGGTTCTCTTTTGCTTGATTATTCGTTTTGTTCATTAGGTTCTACTTCAAGGTGAGATCATATGGTATTTGTCTTTTACCACATAGCTCATTTCACTTAGCAAACTACCTTTTGGTTCCATCCATGCGGTTGCAAAAGGTAGGAGGAGCTCATTCTTTCTTTCTGCTAAGTAGTATTCCATTGTGTCAATGTACCACAGTTTTTTCATCCATTCATTTACTGATGGGCACTTAGGTTGCTTGCAGCACTTGTCTATGGTAAATTGTGCTGCTGTGAACATTGGGGTGCATAGGTTCTTTCGGATTGGTGTTTCAGGGTTCTTAGGACATAATTCCAGCAGAGGAATTGCCAGGTCAAAAAGTAGTTTCATTTTTAGTTTTCTGAGGAAACTCTACTGTTTTCCACAGATGGTGCACCTGTCTGCATTCCCACCAACAATGTACTAGGATTCCCTTTCCTCCACACCCTCTCCAACACTTGTTTGCTGATTTGTTTATGATGGCCATTCTCACTGGTGTGAAGTGGTAGCTCATTGTGGTTTTAATTTCAGGTTCTCTGATGGCTAGTGATGCTGAGCATCTTTTCATATGTCTCTGGGCCTTCTGCATATCCTCCTTGGAGAGGTGTCTGTTCAAGTACTTGGCCCATTTTTAAATGGGAGGTTTGTTTTCCTAGAGTGGAGTCATGTGAGTTCTTTATATATTTTGGAGATCAAACCACTGTCCGAGGTATCATTGGCAAATATGTTTTCCTATAGAGATGGTTGTCTTTGCATTTTAATGCTGTTTCCCTAAGCCATGCAGATGCTTTTTATTTTGATAAGTTCCCATTTGTTTATTCTTCCCTTTCTGTCCCTTGCTTTAGGGGGCAAAATAGCAGGACACAAAGTCAATATTTGGTAAGCAAAGGCATTTTTGAAAACCAACAATGAAATATCAAAAACAGAAATCAGAAAAAAATCCCATTTGATATAGCAACAAGAAAAATAAAGTACCTAGGAATAAACCCAGGCAAGAAGGCAAAGCACCTGTACTCAGAAAACTACACAACACTGAAGAAAGAAATTAAGGAAGACACACACCAATGGAAGCATGTGCCATTTTCATGGATTGAAAGAATTAATATCATCAAAATGTCCATCCTACCGAAAGCAATTTATAGATTCAACACAATCCCTAATTAAGTACCAAATACATATTTCACAGATATAGAAAACACATCTCAACAATTTCTATGCAACCAGAAACAACCCCCAAGAGCCAGAGCAATTTTGAGAAGGAAGAACAAAGTAGGAGGGATTACGATACCTGATATCAAACAGTATTACAAGGCCATTGGAATCAAAACAGATGGGTACGGTATAAGAGGAGACATAGACCAATGGAACAGAACAGAGAGCCCCGAAATAAACCCAAGTTTCTATGGGCAATTAATATTTGACAAAGTGGGCAGAAGCATAAAATGGAGCAAAAGTAGCCTCCTCAACAAATGCTGTTGGGATATCTAGCCAGCTACAAGGAAAAAAAAATAAACTTGATCACCAATTTCCACCACACACAAAAATAAATTCCTGGTGGATAAAAGACATGTCATGATACCATCCATGTCCTGGAGGAGAACATAGGTAGGAAAATCTTACATACCCTACTCAACAACATTTTTACCTCTATGTTCCCTAAAGCAAGGAATTTTCACAGTTTAAATTTTTTTTAAATCAAACTGTTGGGAATCAGATAAGATTGAGGTGAAAACAAAGTTGCAGGTCTCCCCGGGACCCCAAGGCAGCGCCCTGGGTGTTAGAATAGAGGCTCTGATGACAGTGGGCAATGGTCATGCCTGGACGTGGACAAAAAGGCCACTGAGAGGGTCCTGATAGAACTGACCTGTGCTAAAACATCTGACATTAAAGCAGAAGTGGCTTTAAATAAGAAAATGATTACAAAATTGTTACAGTAATTAATTAAAACACTAACTGTGGGTTATAATAAAATATTCCCATGATAAAGGGTAATTCCATTAGTATTAATTATATAAACTGCCTATATGAGCATTACTGAGTTAGGTAGTAATTATAAACTACATAAAATATACTGTATTAATATGAAAACAATGATTAAAAGTAATACTTCATCATGTCAAACTATGAAGTACTATTGATATATTCTGCCTCATATTACTAATATTAGGTTAGAGTTTCATAAATCTTGTATTATCACTGAAATGCTGTCTGGAGTTCTAGTTATTTTTTGTCAAAAGGACTATCTGCATTTCAAAATTTCAGTATATGAAAGAATTTGTCAGCCCTAAAGTACTAGTTAAACAATGTTGATTATGAAATATACTGCATAAAAAGCACCGATAATGTGTGAAAAGAAGGATATGATTAAAACACTTTGGGGACCTGGAAAGCAAGAAAAAATCTTCTAGTATTAATTGACACTCAGTAAGTGGTATTTGCACACATATGCTGACACATGTATCTTGTATTAAATAGCCACAATCACCCTTTATGGGACAGGTGCACATTTAACAAGTGATGTGCACTAGGTTCAGGAAGCTTAGCTTATGTCAAACTCGCATGGCTGGAAATTGACAGAGCTGGAGTGTAAATTTAGCTCTGCCTGTTTCTGAATGGAAATGACTAAACATTCTTGTCTTAAGAGAGAAACACCAGAACAAGGCTTTCCTTCCATATGTCACCTGGCAAGTCTATGACCAGAGATGACCCCTTCAGAAGTGTCCTCCTCATGGCCTGTCCACAAAATCACTCCCCATGCTCAGGTTCTCCTTTGGCTGGGAACGGGAACCTACTCTTCACTGACCTTAGTTCTAATATCAGCCCCTGCTTCCCTGAACACCCTCCCGAACCAGGGTCTCAACACCATTCAAACCCTGAAATCTACACACTTTTGGCTGGAATTGAACATCCTTCTGGCCTGGATCCAACACATTCCTGCACCTGGGATGAACTTCTCTTGACCCTGGGATAGAACACCCTCCCGACTGGTACACCACCCTCCCAACACTGTGATAGAAAGACATCCCAGTCAAGACTTTAGACACCCACCCTCCTGGCCATCTGTCCACACAGGGTCCCCCCACAGAAAGCCCATCAGAAACACCCGGGATCCACACCACGCTAGAATTTATCATTTCTACAGGAATCAAGTCTATAAGCGATTCCTCCGTAAACCAAGTCTGCTGAGAATGCTGGATGACTAAGCGAAAAAAGAAAATCCTGGAGATGCTCCTGATAAAGAAAGTCTTTCTCGGTAGTAAAGGAAAATACTCACGAGGAACCAGGCAGAGTCACCTACAGAGAGTGTCTCTGGGTGCAACCTTCAGGCTCTACTTCATCACCTTGCCATGGATTTTGGAGGGCACCCTCCCCAAGGGCTGGGTCCGGGCATGCCCAGGCACTGAGTAGGCTCGGATCACTAGGTCACAGGTGTATCAGAGGTTTGCTCTTGGGCTTACAGGCCTGCACGTGTCTTCAATAGAAGCTGCACAGTGTTTCCCTTTATTTCCCTTTGATGAGACAAGGGGAGGACATGCTACTCAAGTCTCCTCAACAAGCCTAAGAGAGTCCCTGTCGCAAAGGGGACATGGAACAGAAAATTAACCTCAGAAAAGACACCAATGTCTCTCTTAACACCTGCTGTGTGTATTTTGTCTGTAATGACATGGGTACCCTGCCAGAAGAGAGAGGATGTGATGCTGTGTGACCGAGGACACCACCATTTCCCATGGCAAAAGGGTGATGATCAAAATCATCAGGGAGAGTAACCGTAATCAAATTGGCCCAAGCATATCTTGAATGTTCCCAAACTGGTGCAGTCCAGCTGGGTGAGCCAGAGGTTCTGCACGTGTAGGAGGCAATCTGTCCTACCAGACTCCCCTTGCTTCTCGGTGAAATCAGCTGTGAGAAAAAACCACTGTATTAAAATGGCCAGAAATGCTCAAAAAATGACCAACCACCACCTATATTTCGTAGAATTTATTAGAAATGGAAGGGGCTGGTAAACAGAGCTTATTTCGACACTTCATAAACAAAAGTACAAAGTCAGCAGAAGGAGCCCATTCTGCTTTCCACTGATAAACGCCACCCAGGGGACAATCTCCACTCAGACAGGCACTGTGTCAAACCTGCAGTGCTGTCCCCAGGCCTCTGCCCAGTGTCCCCAAAGGGAGGTAGTTCCCAACCTCCCACAATGCATTACCTAGCTTCCTATTTACAGTGCAATGCAAAAGCTACTTTTCCAAACTGGTTTAATTTCCTATGCATCAACTTCAATTTACAAAATTAACTTCACATAATATAAAATACCATTAGCAATATCCTCTGAGCTATAGGAGTTCATAAACAGATACTCTCAGAAATACTACTTAACCTACATGATTTAAAAGTGTAGTATTTACACGTGTGTGCCCCAAACATAATCTGGTTTCCACCAGTTGTCCACACAGCACAGCAGGGGAGTGGTTAACCAGTAACATCTGCTCCCGGTGACTTCCCCTCCCTGGTTCAACAGTCACCTCCAGGACTCCCAGGATTTAGGACACGTCTCGAACACCAGCGTCTCACTGACCATGACTGCTTTCAGAGGATAGAAAGGCCTGCAGGTCCTCATACAGGACACTCCAAAGGATTCAGGCACAGGGTCCCTCTGACATCCCTGGGGAGGGAGGGCTCTCAGCAGCAGGGGCAGTCTCCTCAGCAGGCAGCACTGAGGAAGGGGTCAGAAGCCTGGACTTCCACTGGCCTCCCTTTAACCTTCTGAAGGCCATTCTGAGGGGCGGGTGGGTCTTCATGGGACCTGGATGGTGCTGGGTCAAATTGCAGGGGTATACAGTGCTGAGGTGAGGTCCCTTGCGTGGAGGCTGTAGGTCAACACTTTCTCCCTGGGCCGGTGTCTTACTGGGAGCTTGAGGTGCCAGTGTAAATGTTAGTGCTGCAGAACTTGCTGGAGGAAGGCCTGGCTGGACACATTCTGGGTCTGTCCTCTGGGTGCTCTTCTGGGGGGGCAGGAAGGGGCCAATTCTGGGCTTCTTTGGTGTGTTCTGGCAAGTCTGCACATGGCTCTGTACAGCCCTCTTGCCACGTGCCTTGAAGGTGACTGTGGAGTCCTGCTCAGAACTGTGAGCTGAAGCCTGCCCCATGCTTGGTGAGTTGATGCCTGGGAGCTTGGTCTGTGCCTGAGGGTTAAGACCACGACCTGGACTATGTGGCATGAAGCCAGGACCATGGAAAAAGCCTGTGCTTGTGGGGTAATGGATGTCACTGACAGGCACTCCCTGTCCGTTACTTAGCACCAGTGGTGCGAAGGTGTTCCTGTCAGCTCTGTGGATGGGAGATACTGTGGTTGTGTCATGAGGTTGCCTGACAGGGCTCCTAGTGTTGAGACCAGGGCCTCCCACCCCTCTCCTCTGGGTAATGTGGACTGGCTTAGGCTGTGTTGGGTGCTGGAAGCAAAGACAAAACGAGACTACACGTTAGAATTTCCTCTCCATCAAGGACAAAATAGGAGAGAACAAAACAGGAGAATGAAGATCTTACAACAAGACTTGCGCCGAAATTACTGTGCCCAAAGTTAGGGTAAGGATGAGGAGGTCGTTGACCTCAGTGTTGGTGACAGTGACAGAAGTCACAAAGTGCCCTTCCTACCAATCTTGACAGCAGAAAACACACAAAATTCTTACAAGTGTTCCCTGTTAGTGAAGGGAAACAAACACGATGCTTCCTTCCTTCAGGGAAGGGACACAATTCACGGTGTTTGAGGGCAGTTTCAAAATTAAAGAGCTTGGGAGGCAATTTGGGCATAGGGTGCCCAATTTCAAGAACCCAGTTTTCCCAAAAGGGATCCCAGCTTCTGGAAACATCTAGGGACCTCATAACCTCACCCTCCCGCAGCACAGTGTTGGCTCACATGCAAGTGTAAGACAGAAGCAGAGGCACCCTGGAAGGTGACATTAGGAAAATACTCTCCAGGAAGTAGCTAAGTCCCAGTAGAAGTCCCCAAATTCCCTCCCTTAGATCACACCGAGGGGAGTGGTGTTGACCCCGAGAAGTAGAAGAGCCTGGACACAGGGGACACTCACCCTCAAGTAGTCACAGGATTTTGTCTGGTTTTCCCAGGGTGGCTGCAGCCTCACCAGGGGTCTTCTGGGAAACCTCTGGAGCAAAGCCTGTCTCTGCTGGTCTTCTTGGCTGCAGGACACAATGTGGTGAGTGAAAGTCGCTCCACTCCTTGTCTTCAGTGGAGACAAAGCTTTGTGTGGCCCAGGCCCTGAACCTGTTTTCATGTGACACCCAGACTGAGGCCAGGTGCCTTTGCCACCCCAGCTCTCCTGTCCCCTCACTGTCTTCTCCTGGGGACCTGCAGGCTTGTCCTTAAAGGACTTTCATTCCACACCATGGCCTCTCTGCCTGTCCTTCTAGAAATCCCTGATGATCTCACCCCTGTCTCTGGCCCTCACTGGCCCAGTGATCCCCCAGTGGGAGAATGACCACCTGACAGTGACCCTGGAGACAGCAGAGGTCTCCTTGTCTCTCTCCCTGACCCTGACCTTGCTGGAGATGGTAATGCAGATCATGGAGAGACAGGGACTCCAGCCCCATGGATTTCCCCCAGGGTTGGGCTCCAACCCACAGAGTGCTCACCTGGACCTCTGCTCCTCCTCCCTGGCAGGCCTCGTAGCAGGCCCTGGGGTCCCTGGGTCTCGCAGGTTGAACAGTTGTCGGTTTTCCTTCATCTTCTGGGAGCCCAGGGGCTGAGGGGCTAGGGCCCCATCCCAGTGCTTCAAGGGACACCGGATGTTGCTTGCCTTGTGCCGGGGGAGAACTGGGACAGTGAGTCACCCAAACCACAGGCAGATTTGAACAGGGAATAAGAGGAGTGACTGATAGACTGTGAATATAGATTAGGGACTGGGGCCAAAACCTAGGGCTCACCAGGTGCCTGCTATTGGAGATATTTTGGGGGTGTCCACAACCCGAGTTAGTGAGAGGAATGCAGGAGAAACAGCTTCAGGACTGAGCAGGGACATTTACGGAATGAAATCTTTTGGACACAAAACAGGCTGCAAGGGCCCTAACTAGGAAATGAGGTTGCTGCCCTGAAACCAAAAGACCACCCTCCCTGTTGAATATCCCCACACTGGCTATTCCTGAATAGAGGAAAGACCTACTGATTGTGGGCACAGAACATGCCGTGTCCAAACTCTGTTTCTGTAGCAAGTGGCACCCCAGACTCCCAACAGCACCAAGGTCCTACTCACCCTGGGATCCTCCTCCTCTGCTGGGGGAACCCTGAGAGGCACCGGGGCCCTTGGCTGCTTTGGCCCTTTCTGGGCCCTCAGGGGTTGGCAGGGCCTGACCTGTGGGTGACGACCCTCCATCTACAACACTGTCTGGAGACTTTGCCTCAGTTTTGCTCAGCTATAAATGTGATGGTCTCCTGAGGAAAGAAAAAAGCTGTTCAAAATCACAAAGGAAAAACCCTCCTCCTGCAGATTCTGCCGAGTGGGCATGAAGGGACTTCATGATCATTCAGGAAAGCCAACTGTGAAGCTCTGGGACACCTCTATCTGAGACCACTGGTCTCTTTCCTCTGAGTTCCAACCTCCAGGGCAGGATTCCAACCGGACCATACCCACCAGGAAAGCGCTCTAAGATAATTGCCCACCCCCAGGGCAAGGCACTAACCTGAAAGCCCAGCCCCGCCCCAAAGTCTCAGCTCTAACCTGACTGCCTACTGCTAGAAATTGACATCAGAAAAATTACTTATTGCCAGGACAGTACTCTAAGGTGACACAATGGAGGCTCACCTGCTGAAATGGGATGAGTGACCTGAGACTTGGGTTACCTCTGTCCCATGCACCCTACTGCCACAGAGAGTCAGTGTCCCCACACTTACACCATCTTCGTTGCTGCCCTAGATCCTATACCTCCATGTCAGAAAAGAAGAGTGAAGGTTCTGTCTTCTGGGAAATTTGAATTTCCCATCTGACAGAAGAGGTGGCATTTTCCCAAAAGCAAATGCACTGAGATGAAAATATTCTCTCCTCTGCTGGTCAGAAAACTTCACCTCTTGAATGGCTAATCTGTTATTTTAAATAAATTGGTCCTCCATTTTCTATTGATAATGAGTTTCCAATAAATGTGAAATGAATGTGTGTTTTTTAAAAGATTTTACTTATTTTTAGAAAGAGGGGAAAAAAGAAGAAAGATAGGGAAAGAAACATCAATGTGTGGTTGCCTCTCACGCATCCCCATTGGGGACCTGGCCTGCAACCCAGGCATGTGCCCTGACTAGGATTCAAACTACTGAACCTCTGGTTCACAGCCTGTGCTCAACCCACTGAGTTATACCAGCCAGGGCTAATGTGTTTCAGCTATGTCCGGACTTTTCAGTTATGATCGGGGACACCCTGATTGTATAACAGCTCATCCCCATCTCCCACAGATCACAGTGCTGTACCGACCACCTTGCATATGGACACTTGGATTAACCATCAGCATTCACAACACGAATTTTTTCATCCTCTATGTTCAGATTCACCATGCAAATGAAGAACCCTTACCCCACAGCCTAGAGCCCCATCATCCTTAGTTACAACTGTCCTATTTTTCAGAGGGAGAGTCCAATGATGATAATGAAAGGAAACCCACCTGATGCTGGCTAGGTGCTTTGTCTGCCAGAGGAGTGTCGGAACCCTCAGCACTGGACCAGCTCCACCAAACACAGTGCTCCTTCTGCAAGCTGACAGGATACTGGGGCAGGTTCCATAGGCGGGCTGCAGTTCACGGGAGAACACAGAGCTATCAATCGCATTTGCATAATCCCTTGGAGGAATGCGGGGACTGCCCGTGACATTAGCATAACCCCCAGGGGCATGGCAGGTCCCCTAGGGACGCTGGGTGCTTCGCCCTTCACCCTTTGCAACCCTCTGTGCGGTCTGGGAAGCACGTGCTTCCTGCTCCTAAGCTGCACCTCTCCTAAGACAAACAGACCCGGGGCCTGCCCGCTGTCTGCTTCTGCAGGGAAGGCTGACCACAGTGGGCTCAGTGAGATTGTACCTCGAGGGGCGCATGAGCGCAGAGTCCAATAGCATGGAGCCCGCCGCACCGTGGGGCCCTATCACCTTCAGCTGCTCCCGCCCGCATGGGGGGCATGCCCCCCTTGTGGTCTGTGTTCCAACAGCGCCTCCACCCTTCCCGGCAGACCCTGCCTGTCCCCTGTCGCCACCGGCGTCCTAGCGGTCTCTCTACACCGCTGAGCAGGGAGATGCACCATGCAGGAGCCGGCAATTTGTCCATTGGGACTGGCTGGTTTTGCACTNCTGCCTGTCCCGATCTGTTCCTGTGGAAGGAAGTGGACCCACTGGGACCTGCTCACTCCTTGGCTGCTCCCATTAGATGGCAAGTGATTCTTCCCGCCTTCTCTTGCTCCGGCCCCCTGGTCCTGGGGAGTTGGAGGGGGTGCTGTTGCGTCCATTAAGACACATTGAGGAAGGGAGTCGTGAACCCCCCATTCGGGCTCTTAGAGTGGCTTCCTGTCACTGCTCATGCAGCCAAAGGACTTAACTCATATCTGTTAGAATCTGTTTTACAGTAGAAAAGAGAAGACAGAGTTCGTTTTATAAAAATGGTGAGCCTCTCCACTGTGAAGTTTCTTTCTAGTAGAGGAGAATGTAAATGATTTTCATCCCAAATGGTATGTGGTAGGAGGGAGTTATTGTTCAGACAGGACCCGGTTAGCGGACCTCAAGGAGTGATCCCAAGAATAAACAAGAATACCTGGTTAAGAGGTAGGTCCATTTCGGGAGGTAGCTCCATTGCGGGGACCACCAGACACCTGGCAGCTTTGGGTGGGGTGAGCAGATGGAGCCCCAAGCAGCTGGGGGAGATTTCAGCTTGTCCTGGGGTGCCAGGTGGGGATTCTGCAGGTATGGCCAGTGTTCCAGGACTTGGACCATGATTACCGTGGGGGCATGGAAATCAACAGTAAAGATAAGGTAAAGGAGAGGGGCACCCACAGGTCAAATATGTGCAGAAGATGAGATGCAGCCACCACCCAGGTGCCCGCAGTATCCAGAACTGCATTCGCCCATCTGTGTGTGCACCAGTGGGGGTCAGGGGTGGTGAGGTGCTTTGGAGGGAATGAAGGACCAGGGTGTGTGGTAGAAAGGGCCCAAAGGTGGAATGTGGAGTGATCCTAGGACAGAGTCCAAGGACCTTGGGAGTCACCTCACTGGGTCATTGTCATTCTGAGGGGGTTTAAATTCAATTTCCAATTGTGCAGTTTAGTTTAACTGAAAAATCCCTATTGAAATTGTTTATCTCTGTGGTCATGGTCAGTATTTTGGATCCTTGTCACTCTTTATGATAACTTTGCTTAGGAAGGACTTCAGTAGTTTTGGCTGCTGAAAATTGAGTGGACCTTTTCTGGGAGAGGTCTGGCTGTTCTTCCCCCAAAGAGACAAGTTGTCCTCGCAGGCAGACAGATGCGCCAGTGAGTCCTGGCTTCCTCTGTGCTGCCCATCCACCTTGAAAAGAGGAGCCTGCTGCCTGGGGCCCTCCATTGCCTCAGTCCTGTGGTGGTCCTCTGGACTCTGGCCCAATTGCTGTCCACTCTTTTCTCTCAGCCTCTTCACCCCAGGGCCCTGGTATCTTCTGCACTGGTTTGCCCCTCATTGGATCTACACTCTCCTCACAGCTCAAGGCTACATTCCATCTGCCTGGGGAGACAGGGAGGATCACCTTCTCAGTGGTTACCCAGGTGCCTGATCCCCACCAGGCACAGGTGCCCCTGTCATGCCACCTCCCTTCCCCTACCCCTTCCATGGTGTCAGGCCCCAGGCCCCCTTGTGAGCCCAGCACCCCCTTCCTTTCCTTTTCTCTCATTCCCAAACCTTCCCTGCTTTCTTCCTCTCATCTGCCCCCATCAAACCACCAGACTTCTGTCAGGACCCTGGCTTCCTGCCTCAGTTTACCTTCTGAACTTGGCGCCCCCCCGTGGGTCCCTGCACATTCCCTTCTTCCCAGTCAAGATACCCCCACACCAGTATACACCAACAGACTTCAGTGCCCAACCCTCCACCCCAGTACTCCTTCCTAATCCTCCAGTGGCCTCAGTGCCCCTCCCAGGACCCTGCACTCTCCACCCCACACCCCAGGGGAGCCGTCCTGGACCCATAGGACTTAAAACCAGCCCAGCTCCTGACCTCTCCAACACCACAAAAATGACCCCAGAGGCTAGTGCAGCAGAAAGAAAATATATCTTTCTAAGATTGCTTCCTTTAGAAAAATGTCATTCCTCAAAACTGACAGAAAAATTTGAGTTTAAAAATTAGGTGTAGATTAATGTACTCCCAGTATTTAAGCCCTTAACCTGGGTCATGCTTCTGTCAGTCACCTGATTCTCCCATTGACTGAGGAGGAGAGAAATTCTCAGCAACGTCAGGAAGAGATGTGGGGAGGCTGAAGTTAAATGTGTGACTTGACTTTACGTATAGGTGCATGAACTTGCTCTTGAAATGTTCCACTGGAATGTCCATGGCAGTGGATTTGTGAGATCTCGCCATGATTGGAACACAGGAGATACACCCTGATCCCCTTTAGCGACATCCTCTAAGTGAAACCAGGGTTCCAGCTGCTTCTCCCATGTGTGGGGCAGAAGCTAAAGCTGCCCTCCGTGGCCATTCACGTGGACCTGCAGGCTGTAAACCTGCCATGTCTAGGGGTTCAGGTTGCCATGCCGACTGTCAATCCCCCATGCTAGCAGCTGGAGAAACACAGGTGCAGAATCCAGCCAGTGCCCACATCCACCCACCCTCAGGCCCCCATGGCACCACATCCAGGACCCACCATATCCCTTAGGAAAAATGAAAACTAAACTAAACTCCCTCCTCCATACTCATCAAAACACTCTGAATCAACTATTGGAAAGTAACTTCATTTATTCACAAGTGTCCCACTTTGCAAAAATCACATTTTATGTCCCTCCCCCACTGCGCACCCTTCACTGGACCCATGGGAAAGTCCACAGAGCCGGGAATCAGTCCAATGCCCTTGGAGAGGCAGCTGTGCCCATGGGGCCATGGTGATCACTGGATCTCACGCAGAGACTTTGTGCTCTTCTTTCTCGTCTTGTGAGCCCTGGCTTTCCCCCCCACCTGGACTATTGGGTGGGTAGTTTTCCTGTCCAGGAGGACACGTGGGCATGCCACACAGGCCTCTGGGTGGGTGAATCATGACCGAGTTGGCGGTAAGACACATTCGACTTTCCTGAGGTTGTATTTGGCCTTGGTTCGGGATGGCTCCTGGAGCTGTCTCCACTCCTCCAAGGTGCTGTATTGGACTGAAGTCTCTTGCACAGGACTCTGCAACCCTGTCACTCCTGTGACACTGGAGTGACTCTCAGTGCCCTGCTGGGTTGATCCCAGGACTTTACGCTCCTTCCCCGGGCACCTCGGATTCCCACTCACAGACACACTGCCACGGCCTCTTTCCAATTCACCCTCCTGGACATAAAAGAGGACATAGGCACATTGGCTCAGGGTAGTAGAAGTGGCACAGGCGGTCACCTTAGCGTCATTCATTTTGAACCACTGG
>NW_028093889.1:0-1543 GCF_014824575.4 Sturnira hondurensis | reverse complement strand
GAGAATTGGTATTAGTTCCCCTTTGAATTTTGATAAAATTTGATTGTGAAGCGATCCAATTCAGGGCTTTTGTGTGCTGGAGGTTCTTTTTCATTAGTGCCTCACTCTTTTCTTAAGGCTTGTTTTGTGTCCCACCACGTCGTCTACCTTTGAAGGTGACCCATGTGAATCTGTAAAGAATGTATACTTTGATACTTTCAGGTGAAATTTTTTGTAAATGTCAATCATGTCCACTTGATATAGAGTGGGTTTTTTGATATGGGTGTTCAGGAGAACCCTGAAATCCAGATATCCTAGGCTTGTGCTTCTTCAACACATCGTATGAGTGTGGGCTAGTGTATATACATGTGTGTGTGCATGGGAGTGTAGAGTTCAGACGCTTCAGCAGTTCCCAAAATCCAAAATATCAAAGGACAGTAAACTGGTAAGAAGAGACCGGGTGGCATAAATGAGGTCAAGGAGTGGGAGGGTCCTGGGCACAGACCCTGCCCCCAGCACATGAATAGTAATGTTGCCCCAGAATAAAGTTCAGCACACAGGCAGGACACAGAGCAGATTGTACCATTTTAGAGAGGGGCCTGTGAGCCTCTCCGAACCTCAAACTTCTGTCAGAGGCAGCCACAGAACACACAGCATACACCATGGGGTCACTCTCAGTCTCTAATTGCAGAGGACTTTTCCCCTGGAAAGGGCTCCTGGTGATTGGTAAGTAGGAGACAATTCCATGGGGTAGACTAAGAATCTGACAGAGTAACTGGCTGGGATCTGCTGGAGAAGCCAGTGCTCTGAGAAAAGAGGGAAGGCTTCTGTCGGGACTTCAGAGTGAAGGACACATGAAAAGAATAGGGTGAGGAAGGGGGCTCAGCAAGAGAAAAAATCTTGTAATCCGGAAGTGGTGAGAGGCAGGAAAATCNTTAATCATTGAGTATTGAATGATGAAAACATTATAATAACAATTTATGTCAGGTCACACCAGGAAACAGCTGAACCAGGGGTCTAGTTATTTCCTTTACTCTCGCCCTTGACTATAGGAGACACACTCACACTCAGAGCAAGGCTGAGAGTTGAAGATACCAGCTCGGGATCCAGGGCCTGGTCTTTCTCTCCAAACACTGAGATCCCAATACTGATGAATTTTCTCTTCTTTCCTAGTCTCGCTGTTAACTTTCTGGTGCCTGCCCACGAATGCTCAATTCTCTATTGTGTCAACCAATGTTGCTGTAGGGGAGGAGGTGCGTCTGATTCTCCGCAATAAGCCTGAAAATGCAATAGCCTACAGGTGGTTCAGAGGAAACCGGGAAATATATTTTGATCTAATAGCAGCTTACTTTCCATTGGAGAGAAGAACTGAAAAAGGGAGGCTTTATGAAGATCGAATGATATTAGAAATGGATGGAACCTTGCTTATAAAAAAGGCTACCTGGAGAGACAGAGGAATGTACACTGTAGTGGCCTACCTTCCAAATGAAGTAAAAGAAATAGGATTCGGATGGCTTGATGTGTACCGTAAGTGATTGCTCTCCGACATCTGGGTGTTGGCTGG
>NW_028093888.1:0-2371 GCF_014824575.4 Sturnira hondurensis | reverse complement strand
TTTACTGCAAGTATTAGAATAAAAGAGGTGGCTTAGGTTTCTGCAGCCACTCCGTGACTTGCTAGAAATGTGATCAGTGTGCTCAGTGATACAGGAACCAGTTGAATTGTGAAGTTTAAGAGGCAGAGCTGTGCTGTGTTGTTGGGGACAGCAGCAAGGACTGCCCCACTGTCCTATTTGCAGTCATCCAGAGCCCGGCTTCCATTGAAAGTAATTGTCGTGATGGGTGTTTCCATTCTGTCACTGGTGTAATCAAGTGAGCAACTTAGCTGTGGGGAGTGACTGGGACTGTGGAAACATTGGTATTATGAGTGTGATGAGAAGAGGAAAGGGTTAGGAGGGGTGGCTGGTTTGTCACCACCCCCCGCTCAGCACTAAGTGGACTTGCCATGTATTGTACAATAGTCCCTACCTAACCTTTCAGGTGCCAAGGCATCTTCCCTTTTCTTGGATGAGAAACTTAAGGCACATCAGGAGTGAGCTATGAAAATGAATGCCAGTGGTTCTGTTATAGACCTATATAATATAGGTAAGAACTTTGCTGTGAAAAAAGTCATAATGTACACAAAATAAACATGCATTGTGCTCTAAAGGGCTCCTTTTAAAACTCATTTTTTTAGAGATTTGATTTATTTATGTTTCAAGGGGAAGGGAGGGAGAGAAACATCCCTCTCCTGCACCCCCTCCTGGGGACGTGGCCTGCAGCCCAGACATGTGCCCTGACTGGGAATCAGACTGGTAACCCTTTGGTTTGAAGGTGGGCACTCAGTCAACCGAGCCACACCAGCCAGGGCTGCATTTCTCATTTTTAATTATACTTGATGTACAGTATCATATTTGTCTCAGGTTGTACGTTAGTGATTAGATATTATGTAACTTATAAGTGATCTTCCTGATAAATCTCTCACACTATACATTGTTAGACTATTACTGAGCATATTGTCTATGCTCTACTTTATATCCCCATGACTATTCTGTAACAAGTATTTAGTATTTAATCCTCTAATCTTTTTGCCCATCCCTTCACCCTCAGTGCCAGTCTGGTAACTGTCAAACATGTTCTCGGTCTCTATGAGTCTGTTTCTCTGTTCCTCTTCATAAAGAGGAACTTGTCTTTTGGATTCAGTTGTTGATAGATGTGTTTATATTGCCATCTTATTATTCAGATTTTTAATCCTCATAAAGAAGATGCTTTAACATTTTATATAATACTGGTTTGGTGGTGATGAACTCTTTAGTGTTTTCCCATCCGGGAAGCTCTTCATTTGGCTTTCCATTCTAAATGATGACTTTGCTGGGTAGAGTAATCTTGGTTATAGGTCCTTGATTTTCATCACTTTGAGTATTTCTTGCCAATCCCTTCTGGCCTGCAAAGTTCCTTTTGAGAAATCAATTGATATATTCATGGGGCAACCCACTCCTCTGTGTTATGGAGCTGTATGTGGGGGAGGGGTTAGAGAGGGAACAATGCCACTTGCTTGGCTCTTGCCCCACTTTGAGTCACTTCCTCCACTACCTATAAGCAAACTGGGCCTTTCTGGTGCTGATTGCTGGGTGGGTGGGTTTGTGTACATTCGAGGACCCCATGGGTCTCTGCAGTGTGCTGTCCTGTGAGGCTGGGAGTTTCTCCCACTACCACAACCTCCACAAGTTTTTGCAGCCAGGGGTTTTGAGGTTTCAGTGTCTCCTACTGCAAACCTGGGTTGTGCAGTCTGTCTTGCTCTCCAGCTGTTCCTCTCGGCTTACTTGTACACGAATGTGGAATTGCCCCATCCACCAGCCGCCACCTCACCCAGTCTGCCAGCTGCCACTTTACTGAATGTCTTCTCCACCCCAGCTGCCCATTCCCGCCACTCCTACCTGTCTCCATGAATGTTTCTTTTCTAACTCCTTGTTTCTCTAGCTTCCATACAGTTGAATTTTCTGGAAATTTTGGTTGTTTATTATTTTTAAATGTGTTGTCCTTATTTTGGTTGTGCAAAAAAGCAAAGCATATCCACCTACATGTCCATCTGGACCGGAATTCCCTATTTCTCCTTAAGGCAGCATTTTAACATCTATTGCAATGCTTGTTTGGCTGTAATCATTTCCTTTTGTCTTTTTTGTTGTTGTTGTTCTGAGAAGCTCTTTATTTCATTTTCTATTTTAAATTATACTCTTGCTGGATAGAATAGTCTTGGTTGCTTGTATCTGTTTTTTCAGTACTTTAAATGTTCATGCCAATCCCTCTGGCCTGTAGTGTCTCTGTGGAGAAATCATCTGATATTGTTATGGGAACTCCCTTGTAAGTAACTAACTGTTTCCTGCTCTTAGAACTAACATTTAAGATTTTCTCTTTGTCTTTAAACTTTCCCATTTTAATTATGATGTG
>NW_028093887.1:0-2280 GCF_014824575.4 Sturnira hondurensis | reverse complement strand
GCTGTGGGAACACAGGGCAGGTGCTGAAAAGGGCAGTGGCTTCCCTCAGAAACCGGTGGCCGGATAGTCGTGAAGGACAGAGATTTCCAGAAGAGGGTTCCATTAAGAGGGCACAGCACACAAAAAAAAACTTGAAAAGCTCTTCTATCACAAAATAAGTATTACTAGAAGGGAGGAAATAACAAAGATGAGAGTAGAAGTCATTGAAACAGAAAACAGACAAGCAATTGAAAAAAGCCAATAAAACCGAAGGCTGGTTCCTTGAAAAGATCGATAGCGTTGAAAAACTTTGAGCAAGACTGAGTAAGAACAAAGAAAACAAAAGCTACAAATATCAAGAATGAAAGAGGGAAGGGTAATTAGGAAACATTACACACAGTCTCTTTTGACTCTTGATCAATATTATAAATTCTCGAACTTAGATGAAGGAGACAGAGCTGCGCGAAGCCCCCAGGTAGCATTTGGGCTCCGGAAGGACGCCGCCACTCCCCTCCCCACAGGACCGCTCTCCGTCGTCCGGGGCCCCTGCAGGGTTCTATAAGGCAGCTCTCAGCCTCATGTGGCTACTTCAATTTAAAGTGAGTGCAGTTTTTTTTAACTAAAAATTCAACTCCTCACTGACCCCATGCACATCAAGGGCTCAGTAGCCTCACGGGGCTAGTGGCCACAGCGTGAGTCTGCTCAGATGTGCCAGGTTCCCCTCCCCGTGGAAATTTCTCGGGGGCAGCACTGCTCCCCTTTAAGTCATCTCGGAGCCCCTTCCAGCGGACGCGGGACCAGCTGGTCTTCTGCGAGTTCTGCGCAGGCTCCGGGGCAGTGTGGGGACTGACAGCCCGACCTTCTGGTGCGTCCTGCGTGGTGTGGAGCTCGGGATTGGCCTTCTGTGATACCCACAATTCCGAGAAGGGTCAGCTCGGGTCAGAATGGTTTGTTGAGCATCTCTGTTGTGCTGGGCCCTCTGCCAGGTGCTAGAGCTTTTTAAACGCTCAGACAAGGGCGGTGCCCTCCAGGAGCTCACTTGCCTGGTGGGAAGGCAGACAATGACCACGTGGGCCTCAGGCAGAGAAAGAGCACATAGTAGGGGCCTTGGGAAAGCAAAATAGCAGAGACGATTGCTGGCAGGGGGGGGGCTGGGAAAGCCTTGGAACATAGTCCCTCAGCATGGATGGACCCGGAGGGTATTATGCTAACAGAAATAGGCCAGTCACAAAAAGACAAATACCAAATGATTTTACACGTGTGTGGACTGTAATGAACAAACTGAACTAACAAGCAAAATAGAAAGAGACCCATAGGTAGAGAAAGCAGGCTGTCAGCTGTCAGGGTGGGATTGGGGGTTGGAGGACTGGGTGGGGAGGATGGAGCAGAAAGAAGAGAGAAGCAGCTCATGGATGTGAACACTAGTGAGGTGACTGAGCGGGGCTTTGCCTGCAGAGCTCCTGCCTCCCCCCACCCGGGCCACCACAGATGAGAATAAGTCTACAAAGACATGGTCTGCTTGAGGAGGAAAGGTGGCAGACCTCTCCAAGGAGAAGGGCCAGGAGCCTGTTGCTCAATGAGCTTTTATTGGGTTCAATTTGCGCAGGAATACAGGTAAAGCTCATCAATCATTGTCAGGCAGTGATGATCAAACAATAGATAACATTCAAAGAACTATGAGGGCTTATTCTGAGTCAGGTCAGTTAGCTAAATGACCATCAAACTTTGGGAAACAAACTCATTTTATGCTTGGACACTCATCATTTAAACTGAGGGTGTTCTTATCAAAGCAGGTTTCACAGGATTTTTTGTATTCTCTCTTAGGCCTGATCGCCCCAGGGAACCCGCCCTTTCCAGCCCAGGGCTTTACCCACCTCCGGCATTGTTTCAGGCTTAAGTCAGGTGAGGAATGCAAGCAGCCAAGAGATTAGGAGACTTCTACCAAATAGAACAAGGGTTCAGGCTTTGTCAAAGCTGAGGGGTGAGGGTCCATCACCCCCTTTTTATAGCCCCCAAGTCCTTCCTTGATGGCCCCTTTGTGACTGTGCCTATCTTAGGTCGCCCCTTCCTTGATGAATCCCACTCATCATTGGCTCACCAGTCATCCTCCCAGGGCCAGGCAGGGTGAAGTAGACAAGGCAGAGGCGGCGTCCCTGCCAGTAAGATAAGCTTTGTCTCCTTAGTGGCTTATGGTCCTGAGGCCTTTTTACTCAGCCTCAGCCATGGGGGTTTACAGCTTCCAAAACCAGGCTGGGCAGTTCCCAACAGGTGACTGCCTGGAGGAGGTGGGGGTGGGGGAAG
>NW_028093886.1:0-1316 GCF_014824575.4 Sturnira hondurensis | reverse complement strand
CTTATTTGAACAAAAGGAACTGCAAACCTGGAGACAGTTTCAGGTTGCAACCCAAACTGTGTTCCACAAAGAGACAAGGGGGGCAGGCTTTTCTAGCAAAAGTTCCCACCCAGGTTTCCAATGACATCAGTGTTATATAAATGAGGTATCCGAATTGTGTACTTCGGATTACACAGGGCAGGTCTTGTTCAGTTGGTAGACAGGTGAACCCAGGGTTTCCCTGCACTGCTTGAGGCTGGTTGCATGAACATGTGGGGCACAGAGCAGGAGGCCGAGAGCTCAGCCTGAAGTTTTTCCAGGTATCTAGAGTGTGTGAGGGGTCCCTATCAGCAAATGACCCTAGGCTCTTATTATTCATAAAATTTGGGCTCTTGGTTGATCATGGGGAGTCCATCTCAGGGAGTATAACTCGTTTCTTGGGGGTTTACATCAAATGAACCTTTCTTCTTATCTGCCGGAGAATGAAGGCTAGAGAGGCATGAGCGAAGAAGAAAATAATAAAAGAAGTGGTCAGAAAGTTACTGAGAGTATTTGAGAATGGCAAATGGTATAGCCTAATATAGAACACTCCAAAGATTATAAATTTTACTGTGAAAGAGGTGGGATGCCACTAATATTATGAACTGGGTAGTCATATAACTCATGTTTTATAAGGATTTCCTCCAGGTGCCATGTTGGGGAGGAGAGTGAACTGCTGTGTAAGTGTGGTAAACGGAGAAGAGTTAAGATACAACAGTCAAGTGAAGAACAGTGGTAACTTGAGCCAGGGTGGTGATATTAGAAGTCTTGCCTAGTTATTGTAGTCTTCACAGTTTGTAAGGAGAACCTACAGATCCCTTAAAGTTTATAAAATTGGTCATAAGGGTTTTTTTTAAATGCTATTTTGACTTGGTTTTGAGGCTTTTGCCAGACGATTTCCTTTCTTGAGCAGCTGATTGAGTTCACACCCCAATCTCCTCCCTTACCTCCTTCTCGTTCTTGGCCACTATACGTGAATCTTAATTGCCTCCGGGCCAGGTACCAGACCACAAGTGACTGCCCCTCTGTTCTCAAGCCCAGCCAAAGTTATTCACATTAGCCAATCCTGAGCCTTTCTGCCCTGCCCCACCCTTCCCTTCTCAAAAAAAAAAAAAAAAAAAAAAACAAAAAACTTGCTCACAGTCACCATCCCTCTGCCTTGTGACCAAACCCTGGCATTTTTCTGAGTAGTGCTGTGCTATTTCCTCCCAGAGAACTGGCAGTATTAGAGCAATCACAGTGATAAACCAAAACTATAAAACTCCTTGCAGAGACGCCCTCTCTTGATCTGCACCAAG
>NW_028093885.1:0-1068 GCF_014824575.4 Sturnira hondurensis | reverse complement strand
AAAAAAAAAAAAAAAAAACATCCAAAATCATGGAGATTGAATAGCATGCTATTAAGCAATGAACAAGTCAAGAATGATATTAGAGAAGAAGTAAAAAAGTTTCTGGAAACAAATAAAAATGGACACACAATGACCCAAAACTTATGGGACACAGCAAAGACAGCCCTGAGAGGGAAGTTCATAGCAGTACAGGTCTACCTAAAAAAAGAGAAACGTTTCAAACAAACAACCTAACTCTACACCTATAAGAACTTGGGGAACAACAACAAAGACAGCCCAGAGCAAGTAGCAGAAAAAAAATAACCAAGATCAGAGCAGAATTAAATGACATAGAGACTAAAAGCACAGTTCTAAGGATCAATGAATCCAGGAGCTGATTTTTTGAAAAGATAAAAAAAAAATTGACAAGACCTTATGTAGGCTCATCAAGAAAAGAAGAGAGAGGACCCAAATAAACACAATCAGAAATGAAAGAGTAGAGATTACAACTGACACCACAGAAATAAAAAGCATTGTAAGAAATTACAATTAAGAACTGTATGCCAAGAAATTTGAAAACTTAGGTGAAATGGACAAATTTCTAGAAAAATATAATCTTCCAAAACTCAGTGAAGAAGAAGCAGAAAGCCTGAACAGACCAATAACAGCAGAAGGAATTGAAGCAGTAATCAAAAAAACTCCCACCACACAAAAGCCCTGGACCAGATGGTTTTACAGAAGAATTCTAGAAACCATTTAAGGAAAAGCTAACCCCTATCCTTCGCAGACTATTCCAAAAACTCCAAAATGATGGGAGACTCCCAAACTCTTTTAATGAAAAGAGCATCATCTTAATTCCAAAACCAGATAAAAACACAACAAAGAAAGAAAACTTCAGGCCAATGTCACTGATGAACATAGATGCTAAAATCCTCAATAAAATATTGGCAAATCCCACCCAACAATACATTAAAAAGATCATACAGAGTCCTGGCTGGTGTAGCTCAGTGGATTGAGTGCGGGCCTGCGAACCAGATGATCACGGTTCGATTCCCAGTCAGGGCACATGCTTGGGTTGCAGGCCAGTTT
>NW_028093884.1:0-2361 GCF_014824575.4 Sturnira hondurensis | reverse complement strand
GTTCTCCAGGCGTTCTCCTCTCTGCAGTGGCTGACCTTCACTGCCAAGTTCACCTACTCTTCCTCCCGCCGTATGCACTCTGAGATTTACTGCATTTGAAATGTCTGCACTTCCCATTTAATTTTTTGCTGTGTCATTGATCTTTCTCTTCCCTTTCCCCTTTATTGCTTTCACTTTCTAAGAATCATGACCTCATTTACCAAGAACTTTTAAAGCTCTTTCTTGCTAATTTCATTATCTCCTTGATTTCTGTGCTTGGTTTCTCTTGGCCCATTTTTCCTTAGGTTAAAGGTCATCTTCTGCTGTTCCTTAAAAAAGATTTTTTTAATGTTTTTGTCTTCCTGAGATTTTTGAGTTTAACGTGGCTGAATGTTTGGATTTTATTGTCTTTCTTTAAAGAGTTTCAAAGTTTGTTCGCACTGACTTTCGATCAGCGTAACCCTTTTCAGGTTTGGCTTTTTAAGGCTGTCGAAGGTCTGGAGGAGGCTTCCCTGGGGGCCATTCTGGGCTGACAGCCCATCGTGTCCATGGCAGCCCCTGGGTCCGGCCGTCACTGACCTCTTCCCCACACCCACCCACAAGCTGCTCTGTGCCTGGTTTGTGGGGTTTCCCTCCGCGGGTGAGCAGGGCAGTGGTCAGCCCGAGGCTGCGTGGGAATTCACGCGAACCCTGTGTGAGTACGTGACGTCCTTTCCTTTGTGGCACTGTTCTCTTTGATGTTTGCCATGCAAATTCTGATCTCCGCAGCCTCTCTGATCCCCCAATTCTGGACCGGGGCGGGGCTGAATCTCTGCAGGCGCCCCTCGTTCCTGAAGCCGTGCCCAGAAATACCTCACATCACTACTTCCTCGTATCTCAGGAATCGCCGCCCAGCTCTGCGTGCGGCTGAGATCCGAAACCTTTGTTTTACACGTTTTGTCCAGTTTTCGCATTGTTTCCATAGCTCTGTGATCCCCACGCCAGTCACCCCTTTGTCAGGGTGCACGCTCATTTCTTTACTAGAACAACCCCGTGGTATTAACGCAGTGAGTATGGCGAAATGTTGCATGAGACTATGAATATTTCATCGTTTCCACGTTTTAGGTCAAAGGAAATTCTTAAATGTCTTTTTTAAAAAAGTCAAGTGCTTTGCCTTCTGTCTAGAAAATCTTTTTTGTGCCCTCCCCAAACTCTCTCTTCTGCATCGTGGCATTCAGTGAAAACGGCAACTTAACTTGGCAGGAGTAACCCTGTGGCGTGTTTGGTGGGTGTGCATCCCAGTCACCGGCTCAGGGCCACCCAAACTCAGCCCCACCGACACTGGGAAACCGCTCTGACGCTTGCAGTCCTGTCAGATTCTTGCTGCTCAGGGTGCTCTCAGCTGACCAGCAGCATTAAACATGAGCTAAGAACCTGTTACAAATGCAAACGCTCGGGCCACGTGCTAGCCCTGCTCAATCAGAGTCTGCATTTTGATAAGATGCCCCCCCCCCCGTGCCCAGTAACATCCGAGGAGCAACGCTGTGTTGAGTCACAGTCCAGGGGACCTTCCCAGTCTGTCTCCCCGGCAGGCACACATCTATCTTCTGCGTGAGCAACATCACCCGGCAAAAAGCAGCCTGTTGGCTTCAGAGTGCATGCGTGTGAGTTCCCCGGCCGATCTCAGGCCCCGCACTCCACCGCAGCCCCAAGAAGGGCACCCACATGGAAGGGCCTCTCTCTGTTCCCATCACGAACACGGGGCAGAAACTGACAGCTCAGCCGCTTTAAGCCTGAGGAGGCAGCAACGTGATCTGCACATTTTCCTTTCGGGTGCAGTTCTCTGAGAATGAAACTTGATTTAAATCCGACAGTCACTGTGACTTAAGAGTGCGTTTACTGTGCGTGCCCGGGGGGGGGGGGGGGGCGGCAGGGGGGCGTAACTTGGAATTTTTCATTGTTAGCCTGGGAGAGCGGAGATTTGCAGAAGCCGTTTCTCTCTGTTCTGGAATCCGACAGTAAAGAAACTACGGAAGGAAAGGAGGTTTGCCTTGTTCGTGACCAGAACACGAACCCGGTCAGCACTTGACTCGATGACCCTCCTGGGCCTCCCAAGCCGTCCTTCCACCAGAGCCACCGGGTATCGTTCCAGTCCACTCTGGGGGCCTAGACGAGGGGACAGTCGGTGTATCCCCCCGGAACCCTTCAACAGCAGCCCCTCCTGAGGAGGCCGGTGGGTGGTCTACTCACGCCTGACCCTGCAGGGGTGTGGGAAGGACCCAGACGGGGCCAGACCAGAAGGTGCCTCAGAGAACCCTCACGGTGAACCAGGGGCGGTCCCTTTCTGGCGGCCCTCACTGTTATGTTCACGGAGAGCCATAGCTGCAGAGTGGGGGGGGGGGG
>NW_028093882.1:0-2009 GCF_014824575.4 Sturnira hondurensis | reverse complement strand
TCACAATCACTAGGGCTGGGTGACCATCATGTCCTGGTCTGCCAAGGATGCTTCTGGCTTTAGCATGGAATATTCTGAGTCCTAGAAAATTCCCTCAGTCCTGGGCAACTTGGGACAGTGGTCATCCTACTGCAATGACTCTAAATATCCTGATGCATGGACCAGCCCCCAGACCAATGGCATCAGGCTACACTGGTGATGGCAGCCGTGGTGGGAAAGGTCTACTGCCATGCCCCAGGTAGCCCTTGTGCAGGCCTGCAGTCCTTCCTTTGTCTGGCTGCTACGTCCACCCGGCAGCTCGTCCTCTGGGCTCGTCAGACCTCTGTTTCAGGGTGGCAGCCAACAGTCCTTTCCATCAGGAGGGCACTGGGCTTCTCCCACTGGCAAATGAGACCCTGGTGCCACTCACAGTGTTTCAGACCTGGCAGCAAGGTATCCACACATGTGAGATGATGACAGCCAGGCCACTATGGTGACACCAGCAAGGCAGGGATGGCCTGCTTTTTATGGCTGGTGGCCACCTTGGCCAGGGGTGTTTTTGGAAGACCCATACCCCCTAGGTGATTCCAATACACAGCCAAGCACCGGAAAGGACTGCCTGAGGAGCATGCTTCTCAACTGCAACACGCTCAAGAACCCCTGCGGAGCTTGGTAAAATGTAGGTTTTAGTTCAGCAGGCCTGGGATGGGGCCCAGCTTTCCACATTTCCAACAAGCTCCCTGGTGATGCTAGTGCCTCTGGTGCAGGCACTGTCCTCTGAGCAGGAGAGTCTGGAACGCAGAAGCAGCAGGTTTTGTTGCTGCTTTGAAAGAAACTGCAGTACAGACAGGACGGGGGGACAAAATTAACAAAAAAGGAAAATTGAATAAGGAAAATATGAGTAACTAGTAATGCAGCACAGAAAGGGCACAGGTTCTAGGACACATGACTCCTTCGGATTCCTCAGTGCTCAACCCACTCACTGAGCATCCGATACATGGAAGAGGGTCGCTGGACATGCTTCCTGGGTGTGAGGGCTGAGGGGGAAGGGAGGGCATCCCAGGAAAGAGCGATGGTCGGCATGGAGATTCTGTGATAAATTGGCTAAACTTTTGTATAAATATACATACCCACAATTCTCTTCAAATAATGGTCACCTTTGGGGAAGGAGGGGGTTGGGATTGGGATAGGGCCAATGGAAGGGGCTTCTGGGTGGCTGGGAAAGTTCTCGTCCTGGACTTGGGTAGCACCGACTTCAAATAATTTAGTAAGCCACACTTTTGATTTCTGTGGTTTTCAGTCTCTGTGTTTTATTTTACAATAAAAAGCTTTATAGAAATTCATCCAGAATAACCATATGCATTGTAAGAGATAGGTCTTGCTCTGCTGAAACGCTTGTGCTGAGCCCAGCCAGAGCTCGCCAGGGGACAGACTGCCTCTGCAGGGCCCGTCAGCTCCGTGGAATGGCAAAGAACAAGGTACAAAGTTAGCTGGACCTGACATGGGAAAAGGGAATTAAATAAGCTCAAGAAAACTTTAATTTTCTTTGCTCATGTGAAAAAAAACCTTAGGCCATCCACTGTCCCCTGCTTCTCATCCTCCCCCCTCTGCCCTCTCCAGAGCCCCACACCCATGAACCCAGCTGTCCCTGAACATCTCCAGCCAAGTGAGCCCAGCAAACAATGCATCCAAAAGCAGAGCCTCATTATCGTTCCCCCAAAATCTGTCCATCTTCAACCTCCTTTCACTGGCAAAGAGCAGCACCGTCCATGGTCATCTCAAGCCTGATCCTGAAGACCTCCTCTTGATTTTCCTCTTCCTTATGCCTTACAAGCAGCAGATGACTAACCTCTGTCCATTCCACCTTTTCAACCATGCTCCTACTTGTTTCACTGCAGACCCTCTTGCCATCTCTCACCCATTTATTACAGTGCTTTTCTGACCGGTCCGTCTTTCTCTGGTCCAGCTCCCCCCAGCACCCTTCACACTCTGTTACAGTGTTTTGTGTTTTTTCCAAGAAATCACTTCAA
>NW_028093881.1:0-845 GCF_014824575.4 Sturnira hondurensis | reverse complement strand
TGACCCACACATATACTGCCTACAGGAGACCCACCTCAGGACAAAAGACCACTACAGACTAAAAGTGAAAGGATGGAAATAAATTTTCCAAGCAAACGGACAAGGAAAAAAAAGCTGGGGTAGCAATTCTAATATCAGACAAAATAGACTTCAAAAAAAGGGCCATAAAGAGAGACCCAGAAGATCCCTTCATAATACTCAAGGGAAGAATCCACCAAGAAGACATTAACATTGTAAAATGATATGCACCCAACATAGGGGCACCCAAATATATAAGGAAAATCTTAGAAGACTTTAGGAAAGATATTGAGAGTAACACAATTATAGTATGGGATTTTAACACCCCACTGTCAAAAATGGACAGATCTCCCAAACAAAATATCAACAAAGATATAGCGGCATTAAACAACACCCTAGAAGAAAGGGACTTAACTGATATATATAGAGAGAGCTCTTCATCCAAAGAAGCTAAATACACATTCTTTTCAAATGCACATGGAACATTTTCAAAGATAGACTACATGATAGGACAGAAAACAAGGCTCAACAAATTCAAGAAAATTGAAATCATACCAAGTGACTACAAGGGACTGAAATCATACCTCTGACCACAAGGGACTGAAATTAGAAAGCAACCCCAAAGAAAAAACCCAAAACACCCAAAAGCATGAAGACTGAATGGTATGCTATTAAACAATGAATGGGTCAAGACTGAAATTAGGGAAGAAATCAAAAAGTTTCTGGGAACAAATGAAAATGAATTCACAACAACCCAAAACTTATGAGACATGGCGAAGGGAGTCCTGAGAGGGAAGTTCATAGCAATAAAATCTTACCTAAAGAAG
>NW_028093880.1:0-987 GCF_014824575.4 Sturnira hondurensis | reverse complement strand
TGGAGAGGGTGAAGGCATTCTGTGTGTAGGAAGGGGAGTGAACCAAATATTCAGTATCCAGAAAGTGAGCTACCATGGACATTAGTTTTATTCGCCTATTTTCTAGTTCTCCTTCTTCAAGATATAAGGTAGAGTTGACCATGTGACTAGTCTGTGCAGTACTCTGGGGTATATGTAACATAGAGTTGACCATGTGATTAGTCTGTGCAATACTCTGGGGTATATGTAACATAGGGCAACGACTTGGAGCTGGAGTATTTCATTGCTTGCCACTATGGAACTCCCTGCTTTGCTTTAGCAAACAGCAACTTTCTGAATGGAGTCTCTCTCATCTTGGGTTTGTGAATGGGGACAATATAAGACAAAGCCCTGACCAACCTGAAATGGATATGAAGTATGAGCAGAAATAAACCTATCTCGTGGTGTTTTTGTGACCATAGCATCACATAGCACATCATGACTGATTTCGTATTCCTATGAGTTCTCCAAGTTACTTTGAAACCTTCTTGATCTGTGTAATTCAGAAATCTTTTTGGAGGATGTCTATTTTTCTTGAAACACAGAAATGCGGCCTGCTCTAACTCCAGCAGACAGCCATCCTCCCCTGCCTATCAACTCGCAGTAATGGGCACACTCTATCTTGAGAGGAGGTATCGAGAAGGACTTTCTTACGTGGAGCAAAATCTGCTTCCCTGGTGTTTCTACCCATAAATCTCAGTTCCTCTCTCCAATGCAACCGAAAGTAAGAATAATTCCTCCATAAGCAGCCTCTAACAAATTCTCTTCTCTCTAGGTTATTTAATTGTTCCTCAGACGGACAATCTCTAAGGCTTTCTCACTGAGAATTAACCATCCCTCGCTGATCTTGTGAAAACCTATTTATAAAGCTCTCTGGTGGTGCCTCTGCATTACAATCATTATATGTGCACACATCTCCCCACCTAAGCTGAGTTTCTTGAGGGAAGAGGTCAACTCATTGATCCACAT
>NW_028093879.1:0-1228 GCF_014824575.4 Sturnira hondurensis | reverse complement strand
AGGGCTTTAATGGTTTCACGGCTTATATTTAAGTCTTTTATCCACCTTGAATGTATTTTGGTGTATGGTGTAAGTTGGTGCTCAGGTTTCATTTTTTTGCATGTAGCTGTCCAGCTCTCCCAACACCATTTGTTAAAGAGGCTATCTTTACTCCATTTTATGTTATTGTCCCTTTTGTCGAATATTAATTGACTATAGAGAGTTGGGTTTATTTCTGGGCTCTCTGTCTTATTCCATTTGTCTATGTGCCTGTTTTTATGCCAGTACCAGGCTGTTTCGATTACAGTGGCCTTGTAATACAGTTTGATATCAGGTATTGTGATCCCTCCTACTTTGTTCTTCTTTCTCAAAATTGCAGCTGCTATTCGGGGTCTTTTATGGTTCCATATAAATTTTTGAAGTGTTTGTTCTATGTCTGTGAAATATGCCATTGGACTTTAATAAGTATTGCATTGAATCTATAAATTGCTTTGGGTAGTATGGACATTTTGATGATGTTATTTCTTCCAACCCATGAGCATGGTATATGTTTCCATTTGTTTGTGTCTTCCTTGATTTCTTTCTTCAGTGTTGTATAGTTTTCTGCGTACAGGTCTTTTACCTACTTGGTTAGGTTTATTCCCAGATATTTTATTTTTGCTTTTGCTATATTGAATGGGATTTTTTCCTGATTTCTACTTCTTCTGTTTCATTGTTGGTATACAAAAGTGCCTTTGATTTCTGGATATTGACTTTGTAACCCGCTGTTTTGCCAAATTCATTTATTAGTTCAAGCAGTTTTTTGGTAAAGGCTATAGGCTTTTCTATGTACACTATCATGTCATCTGCAAACAAAGCCAGTTTTGTTTCCTCCTTTCCGATTTGGATGCCTTTTATTTCCTTTTCTTGTCTGATCGCTGTGGCTAGAACTTCTAATACTATATTGAATAAAAGTGGTGATAGTGGGCAATTTTGTCTTGTTCTTGATCTTAGTGGAAAAGCTTTTAGTTTTTGTCCATTGAGTATGATGTTGGCTATCAGTCTTTCATTTATGGCCTTTATTATATTGAGGAATGTTTCCTCTATTCCCATTTTTCTGAGTACCTTTATCATAAATGGGTGTTTTACCTTATCAAAAGCTTTTTCTGGATCTATTGATATGATCATGTGGTTTTTGTCTTTGCTTTTGTTTATGTGATGTATTACATTTACTGATTTGCGGATATTGAACCATCCTTGCATCCCCCGG
>NW_028093878.1:0-1719 GCF_014824575.4 Sturnira hondurensis | reverse complement strand
CCCATGTGACGTGAAACTCATTGTAATGAAAACCTCTCTCACACACCTCATTTGTACAATTCTACTGAGCAGCTTAAATTCCTCAACTGTCACTTATTGAAGTTCACACCGGACCAAAAAAATATTCTTTCTCCTCTCCCTCAGTTTCACTACTGCTGAGTTTGTGTTCTGAAGGCCACTGATTGCTTCTGACAAGAAAGTAAAGCCCTGCAAACAGTGAGCTCCAGGAAGGACTGATTGTCAGTGGCACTAAATGTCTTCTATCAGGATGGGTGTGTGAAATGATAGATGTTCTGAAGGAGAATTCCTTCAGGCACAGAACGTTTTCTCAAAGTTTTAAACTTTATCTCCTTATTTAGATGACCAGTAGTCCCTCATTGACTTGAATTTTGCTGATCAATTGGTATGGAAAAACCAGGAGTAGAGTATATGTATTTTTTAAAATATTTTATTTATTTATTTTTAGAGAGAGGGGAAGGGAAGGATAGAGGGAGAGAAACATCAATGTGTGATTGCCTCTCATGTGCCCCCTACTGGGGACCTGGCCCGCAACCCAGGCATGTGCCCTGATTGTGAATCAAACCAGCGACCCTTTGGTTCACAGCCCGCGCTCAATACACTGAGCTACACCAGCCAGGGAAATATGTATTTTTTTAAGTGTAAACTCACCAGAACAAACTACACAAAGTCAGTATAAAATACAATAAGCTATAAAGTGTGCTCTGGCTGAGGAAAAGGACAAAAAAACTTTTGTAGATCAAAATGTGAAAAATACAATTATTTATTTATAGCTTGTCGAGCGTATTCCCACAACTCATTTTATTTGTTTTCCACAACTTCAGGGACATTTTGAAGAACTATCATTAAACCTACAATTTTCTTGCATCTCAGCTGTGCCCCGAACTTAAAATAAATTTTTTAAAGTATCAAACATTTCCATAAAAATTCCCCAAATATTAAATATTGGGTTTGACTGATCAGCTGAATCTTTGTTGATATATTTGAAGACATTGTAATTCATTACTTTTATACAATGGATTACATCTGCTATAAGTTCATATTTCCTGTTGGTCCTTTTTAGGACCAACATTCTCATTGCCAAATATATTTTAGTCTCCAATTAGTAAAAGCTTATACAAATATAAATTTACATTATTAATACCTTTTGATTATCCTTGCTGTACTTATTTATCTATGACTTGGTCAAAAGTATATTTTGTGTAATTTATTTCCATGAGTTTTTTCAGCCACCAAAGTATACTTTTTTATATTCATTTCCACTTCATTCTTCCTTACATACAATACCGAATGCAGGTCATTCTATCCATTTGTACCCTTCAGATGTCTTTGACCATGTTTGTGCCTTAATTTATTCCTTTTCTACAATACCTCAAGATAATTCTGGATTATATAACATTAGCACATCTGAATCATGGAAAAACCTGCCTTTCTTTCTTTAAGTGAAATGAACAGTAACTTTCTTTGGTTATATGCTGTTTACAAAGGAGTGTAACTGAAAGTTGGTAGAAAACATTTCAAGAACAGCCCCAGAATCCTTCTATTTCTCTCATATTCTTGTTTGCCCATTGTATTAGGCACTCTGAAAACCACCTTGTATTAGAACTGCATTTGAGGTACCACCACATTTTTAAAAAATATACTGATTTACTTTTAGAGAAAGGGCAAGGGAAGTAGAAGGAGGGGAATAGAGGGAGAAAA
>NW_028093877.1:0-800 GCF_014824575.4 Sturnira hondurensis | reverse complement strand
GGCTAAGATACGGGGGCCAGGGCAGCAGCCAGGGCATCAGACAGATGAGGCCGGAACCAAGTCTTGGCCTTTGCTAATCTACGAGGAAGGCTCTGCTGCACCCCCACCTGCACGGCTGGCCTCAGCATCAGTGGTAGACGCAGGGAGGCAGCCCTTGCTCTCACCCAGTTTCCATTCTAATCAGGGAAACCAAACTGGCATTCACGTCATGGCAAGCCATTTGTTGTGGTGAAAAGAGCACTTGACCTTGGTACAGAAGATCAAGGTCCCAGTCCTTCTTTCCGCCTACCAGCGGTGTGACAGACCACTTAACCTCTCTGGGCCTCAGTTTCCACAGCTGTAAAGTGAAGATGACCATCACCAGGCTTGGGGGGGTTAGACCAGACGATGGAAGTGAGGGCTCCAGCTCAGAGCCTAGCCAGCATTGACCAAGGAGAGGGAGTCCGTCACTTAAAGGCACTGGGGGGGGGGCGCTACATAAATGCTAATCACTGTTCTTAACATCCAGTCCTCACTATCTGAGGCCCTAGAATCTAGGATTCAAATGTAGTCAAGCCTGGGCTCTCAGCCCAGCGGCTTCCAATTGCCAGGTTCCAACGGCCTAGCAGTCAGTTTGAGTTTCAGGGGAGAAAAGCCCCACATGAGAGGAATCCCTGAGCCCTCTGACAGCCTCCCTGCCCCCCAAAGCACGTCCGGGGCTTGGAAAATCCCCTGCCGGGCTGAACAAACAATGTGAACAGTTGGGGCTGGAGCAGCTGCTGGGTATGTTAGCAGCCTGGGCTCTGGCAGGCAGGACGGAG
>NW_028093876.1:0-530 GCF_014824575.4 Sturnira hondurensis | reverse complement strand
CGCTTCACTTCATTGTACCTCACGGATGTGGCATTGTTCACAGACTGCCGCAAGACCCTCCGCCAGCAGAAAGATGCCGGCCCTCTTTATTTCAACTTCCACGCTCCAGCAGTGGTCGGGAGCCGCACCTATAGGACCTCTGAGGTGTGCCCGGGCGGTCCCTCACCCACAGGGCACATGTTCCCGGACCCCCAGGGGGTGCTCCAAACAGCGCCCAGTGCCAGACCCTGTGTATACTATGTGCTTGTCCGATATATACACAGCTATAAAAAGTTTCATTCATACATTGGGCACAGTGGGAGTTTAACAACAAGAGCTAATAGTAAGATAGAACAATTGCCACAGTAAAATTGTGGCTGGTGGCCACGTGACCACCAGTGCTGTGGTACTGTCACACCGGTCTCAGAGCCCAGACGCTACTGAGCGACTGAGGGTGGGGACCGCCGGCCGCGGGGAGGCGCTGGACAAAGGAGCACTTCGCATCCCCGGTGGGACAGGGCAGGGTGGCAGGAGATGACATCACACTACTC
>NW_028093875.1:0-677 GCF_014824575.4 Sturnira hondurensis | reverse complement strand
CCTATAGCCTCTACCAAAAAACTGCTGGAACTAATAAATGAATTTGGCAAAAAAGCAGGATACAAAGTCAATATCCAGAAATCAAAGCACTTTTGTATACCAACAATGAATCAGCAGAAGAAGAAATCAAGAAAAAAATCCCATTCGACATAGCAAAAAGAAAAATAAAATATCTGCAAATAAACCTAACCAAGGAGGTAAAAGAACTGTATGCAAAAAACTACACAACACTGAAGAAAGAAATCAAGGAAGACACAAACAAATGGAAACATATACCGTGTTCATGGATTGGAAGAATTAACATCATCAAAATGTCCATACTACCCAAAGCAATTTACAGATTCAATGCAATACCTATTAAAGTACCAATGGCATATTTCACAGACATAGAAGAAACACTTCAAAAAATATTTTTTTTAAATATTTTATTTATTTATCTTTAGAGGGGAAGGGAAGGAGAGAGGGAGAGAAACATCAATGTATGGTTGCCTTTCATGCGTCCCCTGCTGGGAGTTGGCCTGCAGGGACCTGGCCTGCAACCCAGGAATGTGCCCTGACTGGGAATCGAACCGTGATCATCTGGTTCACAGGTCCGCGCTCAATCCACTGAGCTACACCAGCCAGGCACACTTCAAAAATTTATATGGAACCATAAAAGACCCTGAATAGCAGCTGCA
>NW_028093874.1:0-655 GCF_014824575.4 Sturnira hondurensis | reverse complement strand
CAGGAGAGCTGGCTGAAGAGATCCACAGGGTCGTAGAAAATACACAAACCGGGACTCCCACCAAGATGGAGGCATAGGTGGAAACACTGTGCCTACTCCCAGAACAAAGTTTAATACAACAAAGGTTTAGTAAACAAAGACGCAGCCAAAGAACAGAAAACTGAACTATACAAAAGCCCGACAACAATGAACTGTTCAACTGGGACCGGTAAGAGGGGCAAGAGCCAGCAGCGGAGCAGGGCCGGGCAGGAAGGATCGGTGACCCAGGCAACCCAGGTGACCCAGGAGCGCAGGCAGCTGGGGTAGCATCGTGGACCCAGTGAGGGTGCAGGGCAGGCTGAGCGTGTGCCCAGATAAACCCAGCAAAGAAGTGAGCAGTGAGATGGACCACACGGCCCTGGCAGCAGGAGGAGGCAGAGGGGACCACCATTGATTTCCTTTGACCCTGCCCCCACAGTGTCATGATCCAGCAACTAAGTTGCCCCCCGCCCTGGTGAACACCTAGGCCTCCACTCCTCATATGTAACAAGCACGAACAGTCCAAAATATGGCTCAAGAAGAACTCAAAGCCCCAGAGCCGATAACTCTAAGCGAAAAAGAAATGGCGAACCTCTCAGATGCACAGTTCAAAACACTGGTGATCAGGATGCTCACA
>NW_028093873.1:0-1541 GCF_014824575.4 Sturnira hondurensis | reverse complement strand
AGAAAACTGTACTTGAAAAATAATTAAATAAAAAAATTAAAAAAAAAAGAAACACAAAACACTAGTGCAAAAGAATATATGTTCATTGCAGCATTATTTACATTTGCCAAGATCTGGAAGCAGCCCAGGGGTCCCATCAGTAGATGAGTGGATATAATAGCTGTGGTGCATTTCCACAGAGAAACCTTACCTTTTGCAATGGGATGGATGGACCTGGGGAGCCTTATGCTAAGTAAAATAAATCAGTCAGAGAAAGACAAGTGCCATATGATCTCACTTATATGTGGAACTGATATATGGAATTGATAGAGAGAGATCTGATCAGATCACTGGGGAAGAGTAGGATGGAGGGGTAGGAGGCTGTAGGAGGAGTTTGCCTGAGGCAATTTAAACAATTTAGGACGGAATTGGCTGAGAAGCTGAATGCCTCCAGAGCCCATGGAATCATGGACCAGAAGATTCGAAATGAGAGAACTCGGGCTCTTTTCCTCAGGGGTACCTGGATGGTAGTGCTGCAGCTGCCTGTGTTTCCCAGTGGATGGTATTTTGGATGCAAAGGAACTCGGCACAGCACCAGCTTGGGCTGGGCTGGCCTGGCAGAGGGTGGCAGGGCTATTCTCTGGGTGGTCTAGAGGGGACAACCTCTGAGGCAGAAGCCTGGCATTTCTTCAAAATTGTGTAGCTTTCATGTCTTGTGTTGTTTTAGTTTGCAAACTAACCCTCTAGAAATAAAGTAATTAAAACTAACAGGGAAATGATAGAACTCAGGTGTTAAAGAGTTTAGCCTTAATTGATAGGTTTAAGTAATTAATGCCTGTAGAAAGCTGTTATCCAAAATCATGTAGATTTTGAATAAAGACCACTTTCCTTTATCACCAAAAAAAAAAAAAAAAAAAGAAAGTACCTAGGAATAAATCTAATCAACAAAGTAAAAGACCTGTACTCAGAAAACTATACAACACTGAAGAAAGAAATTAAGGGAGATACAAACCAATGGAAACATGTACCATGCTCACGGATTGGAATAATTAACACCATCAGAATGGCCATACTACCCAAAGTGATTTACAGATTCAATGCAATCCCTATTAAAGTACCAGTGACATGTTTCACAGATATAGAATAAATGTTTCAGAAATTTATATGGAACTATAAATGACCCTGAATAGCTGCAGCAATTTTGAGAAAGAAGAACAAAGCAGGAGGGATCACAATACCTGATATCAAATTGTATTACAAGGCCACCATAATCAAAACAGCCTGGTACTGGCATAAGAACAGGCACATAGACCAATGGAACAGCACAGAGGCCAGAAATAAACCCAAGTCTGTATGGTCAATTAATATTTGACAAAGAGGGAAGAAGTATAAAATGAAGTAAAAATAGCCTCTTCAACAAATGGTGTTGGGAGATCTGGACAGCTACATGCAAAAAAATAAAGCTCGATTACCAACTTACACCATACACAAAAATAAATTCAAGGTGGGTAAAGACTTAAATAGAAGTCATGACATTATAAAAGTCCTGGAGGAAAACATCA
>NW_028093872.1:0-2518 GCF_014824575.4 Sturnira hondurensis | reverse complement strand
ACACCTATCAATGGCTCCCCACTGCTCTTGGAATTTAATTGAAACGTTTTTTCACGTGCCCCAAGGTTCAGCACCACCTTGCTCCTGCCTTCTTCTCTCCAGCCTTATCTCCCCACTCCCCCTGGGGCCCTCAAATCTTTAGCCAGTTCTCTCAGTTCTTCCAATGTATATATTTTCTAATGGATCAGAGCCCTTCCCCACAGCCTTCACGTAGCTAATTCTTAAAGTCACTCCTCAGAGAACTCTGAGCTGACTCTCATTAGAACCTACAATTTCACACTGTATTGATAACACTTGCGATGATCAATATTTGTTCAATGTCTGCTCTTCCTGCCGGCTTGTGAGTTTCCATGAGGGCAGAGCCCTTGCCTGCCTCCTTTGTGTGGTCACAAGTCCTGAACATATAACTGCTGTTACTGTTGCCATTGTCATTGTCATCCCTACGCCACAAATACAGCACTCAGCACATAGTAGATGCTTGAGAAACACTGGTTGAATAAGTCATCACTATTAACACCAAATGGTCTTAGGTTAGACACATTACCAGTTTGATACTTTTGTCATACTTCATGTTGTCTGTTCCCTTAAAAATTAATTTTCCCCTTTAATTCTTATTTCAATTCACTCAAAACAATAGGCCCTTTTTATTTGTGTGTGAGCTTCCAGTGGAAAAAATAATGGGCCGCCCAGCAGTCACAGAATGATAGAAGCAGAGAAGGGATCAAAGAAGCGATCGATGCCACCCCGTGGACTAACACAGCCTATCCTGTGTGCCCGTGTGGTGCGTCATTCAAACAACCAGGGACATCAGGAAGCCTGAATTGAGGGGAGGGGATAAAAGTATACAAAGAGCAAAAGCGCTCGAGCTGGATTACAGCCATCACCAGGACGTCCCAGGGAGAAAAGAATTTCTTTAAAATCTTAGCTAAATATTCCACCCGCTCTTCCAATTCTGTTTATGTTTGCATCAGCCTCTTCAGGCCTTGGGGAAATACATGCGGTTAAACTATCTATTTGTGTGTGAGTTGTTCAGTGTTAATGGAATACTGAACTTTACCCAGAGCACCTGCATAGGGAATAGTCAGATAAACATTTAAAACACAGCAGAGAAAAGGCTCAAAACAAAATAGAAGCAAACTCAAGAAATAATCAAGCTAAGCTTGTATGTCTAAGGTAACCATGATGCTTTATATTAAAAAAAAAACAACCTTAATATTGAATGCACTCATTTAAGGTCTACATCTGTATTTTTCTGAGATTGATATTTAAATAATAAATGCAATGTAGCAGTGGACCTGGTATAATGTCTTTTGAAACTGGGTGGAAAGGGCCATTCTTAGCTTGCCCGATGGAATTCATTTAGAACCTACGGACTCTATAATACGGGATGGTGTCAGAGTTCAGAGGCACTGTAAAAGTCGCCTTCTCCAATTGTTCACTGATGCCCAAGTCCTTTATGGCAAAGATAAAGATACCACCTGTAGTTTCCTCACAATGTGGATTCTGTTGCATTGGGACTAAGTTGGAGCCTGAGAGTGCATTTCTGACTCGTTCCCAGATGATGCTGATATCTTGGTTCATGGACCAGACTGAGTAGAAAGGCTTCATTTATAACACCTCCATTAAGTGCCTTTTAAGCCTCTGCTTGACTATCTCCAGGATGAGGAATGCCTCTTGAGGCATATCTTATGTACACGAAGGATAATTTTGTGTCTCCACCCAACCAATCTATCTGAATATATAACAATAACAATAGCCATAATGAAATAACAGGTAATATTTTCAAATATTTACTATATGCTAATACATTCAAATCTAACAAGAATGCTAATGTTATTTATTATTACGTATGAAGAACTGAGATTCAGGGATATTGTTTAAGAACAGCAGAAGAAAAGTGATACCTGAAGACATGACTCTGACTCTGTCTGACCCTTCCCTGGCTCTACCTTCTGCCTTTACAGACATGTGTTGTCCAAGTTCTCAGGATAATATATATATGTATATATATATATATATATATATATATATATATATATATATATATATATACCTGTCTGCACTATAATTTCAAAGTCATTTTGGTTGGTGTTGGTGTGGCCATTGAATTTATGTTGCAAATGAGGACACGTCTGTCAAAGGGGGCACTACTGATAATTACACGGGAACCACAGGCACACTAGGATGGTTCCTGCAGACAGAAATATGTGTTCGCCAAGTTATTACTCAGGCTTTGAAACTTAGAGGAGTGATTTTCAAATTTCACCTTATGGTACACGTAGACTAATTACTAAAATTCTGTAGCACACCAAACAATATACTCTTTGCTGGTCTAATAAAAAAAAGGTATAATTTTGATTCATTCACAATGGATGGCTATTGTTGTGTTGGCTGTTGTCATTTTTCTGTTTAACAATCTAAGGGAAAAGTGGTCAGTGCCCGACTAAGTGGTGAGGTAGGGCATGTTTTTTTTTTAAGTTTTTTTTAAAGATTTTATTTATTTATATTTAGAGGGGAA
>NW_028093871.1:0-1035 GCF_014824575.4 Sturnira hondurensis | reverse complement strand
GTTTGGACTCCAGTGGCATCCAGCACAATGCGCCTCAAAATGATCACTTCATTCTAGAGTGATATCAATTTATTTTCTTTTCCATGGAAAGCATTCTTGCCAGCATTCACATGTCATCTGTGTTGTACTAGGAAGATTCAGCGTCCTTCTGAAGACTTAGGGACTCACCATCTTTCTCTCTAGTTTTACTCATGCTGCCTGTAGGAGTGACATGTGGCAGGGACTGTCCTGTCCCCCCAAATGGATTTTTCTTTCTCATTTAGTAATTAATTAAACACCCCAGGCTTCCTTTGCAGATAGGCAAGGCCATTATTTTTGGTCAATGGTTTTCAGCCCTGGGGGTGGGGGGTATTAACTGGCTTTTTTTCTTCTTTGAAGACAGAATATGAACGTGGTGGCTGAGGCTGGAGCAAACATCCTGGACCACGAGGCGGATGGAGCATATTAGGAATAGCAGGGTGGGAGGGCGGGTCGCCTCAATGCTATAGCAGCCTCCACATCCACCACCTCACTGGCCATTTCCAAGGTCATGAAACAGACCATTTAAATTTCCTGAGTTCCATGATTTATTTAGTTTTATTGAATTATTCTTAAACACACCGCAGGAACTGAGGGGAAAGAGGCTGGGCAAGTTATCACATTTCAGATAGACTGCAAACAGGGAACATTTACACGACTTGAATCTTGGTTTTGTGTTTCACATATTTCTCCCTCCCCTTCGCTACTTCCTCTCCCTCCTTCCTGCAGGTGAGTTTCTTCTCTGCTGAGGGTGGAACTGAGAGCCAGATTTGAGGAGCAAAGAAGCCCAGTAGATGGGGAGCTGTGTACCTGGCCCTGCATTTCCGCAATAGAGCAAAGAGGTTGGATCAAATAACTACGATCTGCTGTTAACTGTAGACCATAAGTTGAAATTGGAACCCTACCCTTTCCTTTTAAAGATCATTTTTTTAAGATTTTATTTATTTATGTTTAGAGGGGAAGAGAAGGAGAGAGGGAGAGAAACATCAATGTATGGTTGCCTCTCGTGAGTCCCCT
>NW_028093870.1:0-1219 GCF_014824575.4 Sturnira hondurensis | reverse complement strand
CATTTCCAGCTTTTATTAACCTTTGGGGAAACTTTCCCTGGCTGGTGAATGTTAGTGAATTCAGTGTAGCCTGCACACCAAAGAGTCACTCTTTTAACTTCAAGTCAGGGCACCATGCCTGTACTGCAGGCTGGGTCCCCAGTGGGTTCCATGTGAGTGGCAGCCACACACTGATGTTTATCTCCCTCTCTTTCTCCCTTTCTTACCCTCTATAAATAAATCAATATAATTTGTAATTAATTAGTTTGGCAGGAAAGGGGTGAATATTTCTTTAGTGATTTTTCCTGTCCTCCCTCCTATTCACTCTATTCTTTGACAATTTCCAATTGAAGTAGAGGAAGAGCCAGCCACATATTCTCATCCTTGACCAGGTTGGGGCATCCTGGTTCATAGTCTTTTCTGTAGCTCTCCAACCTTTTTACTATTTTGTCCTTTATGTGATCTTTCTGCAACATGTTGCTTGATTCAAATATAAAAATGATCAAAGCCCCAAGTTTCATCTCATCCTAGAGGATTTTGTAGATTTGCTCGTCGTCAGGAAACATTAATGTGTTGTATACGTCTTTAACCAAGCTGTGCTTCATCCTGTGATTTCAGTCTATTTATTCCATTATGTTTCTCTCACTTTTTCTAATCAAGCCCTTATCTCAAATATAGAAAGATCTGAACTGTCTATTTTTTAACAATGAGGAGAAAATTCCTGAAGCTTCCTCAGTTCTCATTTAGTCACAAATAATTTTTTTCACACTATAATATATTTGAAGGAATACCAAAAGATAAGAATTGACGTTTTATTCTGAGTGTCTTGGTTACTTGAGTATCAATTACACTTAAGTTTAATCTTCGTAAGGCCAGATTCAAGTGTTCTCAGAACAGAACTGTAAGAAATTAGAGAAATTCTTTATTTAAAAGTAGTATGAACTAAGTAGCTGCTTCCATATATAGTATTGAGAGCTCTGACAAATGTCCCATTTGGGACTAAAATATTTATTCTGCCACCACTTTCCTGAACCAAACTATAGGGAATCTTTGGTGCAATAGAACATTTTGTCTTCAATCGATAGAAATGCTTCACATAATTATGAGTTTATTGTGCCCTTTATTCATTAGTCCAGATGAATAAGAGTAATACTTTCTAGTACCAATCTGATGGTAATTATAAATCCAGATACTGAACCGTCATGACAGTACTCGATTATGAGATTGTGAAGTTGAAGTG
>NW_028093869.1:0-1938 GCF_014824575.4 Sturnira hondurensis | reverse complement strand
AGAACCCTATAGATATTAGAGTATCGTCCTTGGGAGGGGCCTCTGTTTTCTGAAGCAGTTTTTGGCATCCCTTGGTGGGCCAAGTATTGCCCCCCCCCTCGGACCCTTTGTTCGGTAACACTCTGGTGCTCTCTAAGCCTTCTCAGCACAAACCAGAGCAAATCACACTCCGCGTTACTGTTTTTTCTTCTTACCATTAACTCCTGTAACTCCCCAAGACCAATCTCCTAAATCCTGGAGTCTCACCTCTCACGATGGCCACCCCCCTTCCTTTTTACTTATTGGTGTGACCGATCTACCTGAGAAGTTGTTCAGGAAGAAGGGTTTAACTTCTAAAGCCCAATCCACTTCCTTTTTTTCCCCCTTCAAACTATACTGAAACATCATTTGTTTTTTCTTTATTAGAGTGAGGAAGTAGGGTTTTATCAAAGGTACACAGACTTGAACACGGATGGGTTGGAGTTCTGCGCACCCCTAAAAGCCCACGGAGTTTGATGAAGTACTAAACTTGGCATGAGGACCCCTTCCAGGCGTGCCGCTGGCCTCAACTTCTGGGAGGTTGGTTACCTACACATTGCTTGGGAGTCCTGTGGGCAACTGATTTATCTGATTATGGCTTAGACAAATGATGACCAACTTTTTATCAACTTCCATCAAAAGTCACTCAGACTCAAAACCTCCCAAGTGCCTCGTTAAACCTGGATTTAAATAAGAATGTGCTCAATATCTGCGAGATGAAGTCTTAGGGTAAGAAAAGAATCAGAACACATTTTGTATTAGGCGTATATCTGTCTCAATTAAATCATGAACTAGATGCGCTCTGTTTTAGATTAGTTTTGGGAACTAAGCGGAAGAGAAGAATTCAACTAAAATATATAGCTTGACTGACTAAGCATATTTCAGGATGAAGGTCACCATCACAGGGATTCTATAGCCCTTGTGTGTATATTATTCATCACCAAATTAGAAGCGCCTTACAAAGGCACGTGTATACCAGTTTCGGGCTACCCCCTACCCTCCAAAATCGTGTGAAGCCGGCCTGTGCTTTTCTTCGCACCTGAAAGCAGAGTGGCAACTACACTGTCCTGGGTCAACTCTGCCACCTGGTGCCTGGGGCAGGGAACTGCCCTCTGCGTGGCCTCCCATGTACCCCCACCCCCCAACCAGGAAGGCCATGGCCACGCTCTTGGGCTGCCTCTCCTGGGCCCTCACAGCTCCCTCAGCTCCGGTGTCGCAGCCTCTGTTTCGTTACCACGTGCACACTGGCATTTTTGTCACTCCACTTCTTCCTCCCTGTGGCTCCCCAGTGCTCAGCCACGGTCATGTGCCCGTGTCCACTTGTCACCGCTCTTTCTGTGGGAGCGTGATTGGTGCCACCGCTTCAGGAGACAAGGTGGGCCGACTCTCCGAAGTTCGCCTGGGACGCACCTATGACACTGCCACCCCCACCCTAGAGAGACTCTTCCATGACCAGAACATGCGCAAACATGGTCAGCAGGTTACTGTTCGAAATGACAAGGATCTGGGGAAACACGCATGCTCCCCTGGAGCAGAGCAAACAAAGTGCGATCTTGTCTGAGTGTCCCACGCGAAGTGAAAATGAATAACCCACAGCTGCTCACACTGATGTGGATGGTTCTCACAGATACCGTGTCAGATGAAAAGGCAAATATAAACCGATTCCCTACGATAGATTTATGTAAAGGTCAAAAGTAGGCAAGACTAAACAGAGAGATGTTCTTGAACACATAGGGCGGTGGAAAAGGAAGAAAAAACTGAGACACACATCACGGGCATTATGAACAAGAAATTCAGCAGAGTTAGTCCATCTAAGGAAGGAGGAGAGGAGGCTGCTGAGGGGCCCACGGGGGCTCCCCGGGTGCAGGACTACTTGACCCAGCAGCTGGCTTCTGGATGCAATGCATTCACTCCCCTTTA
>NW_028093868.1:0-973 GCF_014824575.4 Sturnira hondurensis | reverse complement strand
CTACAGTTAAGGTTATATTAGGGCTAAGCTTAGGGCTAGGGCTATGGTTAGGTTTAGGGTTAGGGTTAGGGTTAGGGCTAGGGTGAGGGTCAGGGTTATGGCCAGGTCTTGTTTGGGCCTAGAGTTAGTTTTAGAGTTAGGTCTAGGTTTAGGGTTAAGGTTAGTGTTAGGGCTGGGGTTAGGGCTATGGGTAGGGTTAGAATTACAGCTAGGATTAGGGTTAAGGGTAGAATTAGGGTCAGGGCTAGGACAATGTTTGGTGTTAGGGTTAATGTTAGGGCTAGGGCTAGGGCTATGGTTAGTGTTAAATTTAGGTCTAGAGTTAACGTTATGGCTTGGGCTATGGTTATTGTTAGGGTTACGGTTAGTGTTAGGGTAAGGGTTAGGTTGAGGGCTAGAGATAGGTCTAAAGTAAGGTTTTGGTTTGGGGCAAGGGATAAAGCCACGATTACATTTAGGGCTATGGTTAGGGTTATGGTCAAAATAGGGTATGGTCTAGGGCTGTAGTTAGGGTTAAGATTAGGGCTATTGATAGGGTAAGAGTTAGGGTGATGTTTAGAGTTAGGTCAAGGGGTAAGTTTAGTGTTAGGGTTAGTGTTAGTGTTAGGGTTAGGGTTTTGGTTAGATTTAGAGTTAGGGTTAGGGCTAGGGCCTGAGCTAGGATGAGGGTTAGTGTTGGGATTAGGTCTAGTGTTAGGTTTAGGGTAAGGGTTAAGGCTAGGTTTAGGGCTAGGGCTTGGTTCAAGGTTAGGACTAGGATTAGGGTTAGGATCAGGTTTAGGGTTAGGATTAGAGCTAAAGCTAGAGTAAAAGTTAGGGTTAGTGTTTCAAGTAGGGCTAAGGCCATAACTAGGGTTAGGGTTAGAATTAGGGTTAGGTTTAGGGCTAGGGCTAAAATTATGGTTATGGTTAGATTTACGGCGAGGGTTAACATTTAGGCCAGGGTTAAGTTTAGGGTTAGGGTTACAGTTAG
>NW_028093867.1:0-850 GCF_014824575.4 Sturnira hondurensis | reverse complement strand
ATCTCAACCCCCTTGTGGCTAAGGGCGAGGGACGACCTTTGGAATTCGAGTGTCAAGAGACAAAGCTTGTCTCTGGTAGCAAACACTGCCTCAGTTTCTTCTCCCTGCCCCAAAGCTTGGTCGGAAGTCAATGATGGGTAAGGCCCCTCACAGCAGGGGGACAACGTAAGCCAAATTGGATCACTTGGGAGCCCTGCATGGAAGGACTCAGGGGGCTGTGACAGGGAGCAGTGGACTCTTGCCCCCCACCTTTGACATAGCCCGAGTCCCCATATTCTCGGGAAGAAACGCTTCCTCGCTCTCATCCCCTTAAGCCTGAATACCTGTTGGGAAGTGGTGCAGCTCTTTGCCTGGCTAGAGCATGTCCTGGGGATAAATCCAGCATCACAAGACTTCCTGATAAACCTGTGAAATCTGCTCTGCTAAGAGTGTTTTCATTCATATGTTAAGGGTTTGAGCAAGAAACCCTAAAACTCAATTCCTGACATTCTCTGACTGATACCAAGCCCTCAGATATCTTTGAAAGGTTACTGTTTAACCTTGCCACTCTGTATTCCTGTGTATGACAACCTAATAAAAGGCCCAGGAGGAGGGGGTTCCAGGACTTTTTTTCCTTGGAGAAACTGGCCGCTGTTGGCCTTTGTCTCCCCTGATAAACTGGCCACACCTCCTCCCCAAGGAGAACACACTAGGTCTCAGTCATAATCACTCTCTTCTGTGGCACACGGGGGACTTTCAAGGGAAGTTGCCCCCACAACAGAGGAGAAAGGGAAATCACCTTCATACTTCATGGTATTTTCAAGTAGCTGAGTCAACCAGCTCTGGTGTCTACACTGCCTTTAACTTCTAC
>NW_028093866.1:0-1632 GCF_014824575.4 Sturnira hondurensis | reverse complement strand
ATATCGATTCTATTCTTCATACCTTCTACTGTGTTCTTCAGTTCAGAAATTTTATTCTTCATTTCCTCTTGGCCTTTACTAATGGTTTCTATTTCCTTTTTCATGTTGGTGTAGTTTGCAGAGAGTTCACTGTAGCTTTCTGGTAGCTCCTTGTAAGCTCTTTGAATTTCCTGATAACCAGTGCTTTGAATTCAATATCTGATAGTTGGCTTGCCTCTATTTCATCTAACATTCTGTCTGAGACTTCCTCCTTTTCTTTCATTTGGGGATTATTTCTTTGTCTTCCCATTGTTTGTGTTACTCTTCTTGTTGGCTTCAGCTTCTTAAAGTGATCTGTTCTGGGTTCCTGGGTTTATGGTGTGAACTTCTGTGCTAAGATGCCTGTGAGATTCAGTAGTGCAGTCTCCTGCAGGTATCTTGATGTTCTCCACTTCCACCTACTCCTCTTGTTGGTTTCCAGCTGTTCAAACCTTTTCTTCTGATCTCCCTAGCTACAGCAGCCTGAGGGGCTATTAGTGTGGCCTTTCTCTCCTCTCGGTGAACTTAGCTGGTCTCGCCAGTGCCCTCCCAAGATCCAGAATGGCGCCACTCTCCTGTGCCCCACTGAGAGCAGGTTTTTCCCCAGGCTTCCCAGCTCTGGCCTGGCGTGAGGGCACGCACTCCCAGCCAGGCTTTCCTGGTCTCGCAGGCTTGGGCTTGGACCTTTCCCAGTGCTGTGGCTGCACACATTGGGCAACTCACAATTCTTCCAAGCCAGCAGCCACAGCCTGACTCCCAGTGCTTTTCAGTCTGAACCCAGCTGGGTAGGGATGGATCTGGCGATTGGCGCTCTCCCAGGGGCCCTGTCAGTAGCTCGCAACTCCCCGAGGCTGTGTGAGCATCGGCTGGAGTCCCCCGCTATCAGGAATGCGCACCACCGGGTATGCGCACCACCAGGAATGCGCGCCACTGGGAATACACGGGACTCCCAGACCTCCAAGTTGGTAACCACACCAGACTCCTGGTGCTTCTCAGTCTGCGCCCAGCTGGGTAGGGAGGGAGCTGGTGACTGGTGCTCTTCCAGGGGCACTGACAGTATCCCGAAGCTCCCCGAGACTGTGGGAGCGCTGGCTCAGGCTACTGGGAATGCCAAGGCCCCTCAGTTCCCCAAACTGGCAAACACAGCCGGACTCCATGGGTTATCAGAGCTCTCTGGTTTGCTTCCTAATGCCCACTCTTCTCTCTGCCACTACAGGCAAACCGATCTCTCCTGGTGTTTTCCAATCTGCACCCTGCTGGTTAGAGAGGGTGCCAGTGACTAGTTCTCTCCCAGGGTTGTTGTTGTTGCCCTCCCTCAGCTCTCAGAGATCAAGGCGGCCCTGCCAGGGCCCTGGCGCTGCCCGGCGGAGGACCTACAGCCTCTGCGCTGTTCCCTCGTACCTTGTTGATCTGAGGTCCATCTCCTCTCCTCAACCACTGGTCATTCAGTGTCTGCTATACTTTCTGGGGTCCTGCCGTCCCATATGCTGGGTCCCTGTTGGGTGTTTGCTGTGCTCCTCTGCAGAGCAGCCTGGTTTTTCTCCAGCGCGTGAAGGGAAGCTAAATCCTTTGTCCTACTCCGCTGCCATCTTCCTCTCAACTCTGATCTTATTA
>NW_028093865.1:0-833 GCF_014824575.4 Sturnira hondurensis | reverse complement strand
CCCTCACAGATGGAGCCATGCCCTGGGAAATACGACAGTAGGAAGCTCCTCTTCCTTCTGCAGGTCTCAATCAAAGCCCTGCCTGTGCTCATTAACCTCCACGTCGTATTGTGTCCACACAGCCCGTAACAAAGCCGCGTGTCCTTCTTAGTCACCATGTATTAAAACTAAACTTCTTATAGCTTCTGCCTGGAATAAGACTCAATTTCCCTGACCATTAAGACACCTGTGAGTGATACAACGCAGGGAGATTTGGATCTGATTATCGATGACATTTCTCCCTGCAGGCGTCAGACTCAGGCTGATGACATAAAGCTGGAGCTGGGGAAGTGCCTCCCCAACAACATGGCAGCTGCAGGGACGGACAAACTGAAGGACAGCAACAGGGGAAGCGTGTGTGCCCGAGGCCCTGGGTCCATGTGAGGCCTGGCAGACACAGCCTTGGAGGTCACCTCTTCACACATCAGAGTTCACTGTGCAGGCAGGGGCCACTGGGGGCTCCACAGTGTGGCGGTCTGCACAGGGCTCCCCTGAGTCCCAGGGCTGGGCCTCCCCCTGGCTTTCTGTGCAGAGAGGAGGCAGCTGTGTAGCACTGTGGATTCACTGCTGGTGCAGAAGTACACAGATGTCTGGGAGGGGGTGGTGGGCTCCAGCATGAGGGGGAAATCTTCTCGTTTTGATCTAGTGACACTGTACCCTTCTTGAACCTCTCCTTTGTCGCTCATCCCGACACCGGCTGAGTAATAGATCAGCCTCAGCCCATGACCCTGGTCTTGTCGATCCCAGGACATATAATCGTGGTTCTCCGTCTGTCGACACCTCAGTGTCACCTT
>NW_028093864.1:0-770 GCF_014824575.4 Sturnira hondurensis | reverse complement strand
TGAAAGAGTAATGACGGAAAATTTTCCTAAGTTGAGGAGAGATAAAGTCACACGGATCCAGGAATCACAGAGAGTCCCCAGCAGGTGGAACCCAAAGAGGGAGCACCCAAATATATAAAGAAAATCCTAGAGGACCTCAAAAATGATATTGACAGCAACACAATTATAGTAGGGGATTTTAACACCCCACTGTCGAAAATGGACAGATCTTCCAAACAAAATATCAACAAAGATATTGCAGCATTAAATGACACTCTAGATGAAATGGACCTCATTGATATATATAGAGCCCTTCACCCTAAAGAAGCTAAATACACATTCTTTTCAAATGCACACGGAACATTTTCCAAGATAGATCACATGATAGGACACAAAATGAGACTCAACAAATTTAGGAAAATAGAAATCATACCAAGCATTTTCTCTGATCACAAGGGACTGAAATTGGAAACTAACCCCACAGGACAAAAGCCAAAAACACAGAAAATCATGGAGACTGAATGGTATGCTATTAAACAATGAGTGGGTCAAGATAGAAATCAGGGAAGAAATAAAAAAGTTTCTGGAAACAAATGAAAATGAACTCACCACAACCCAAAACTTATGGGACACGACCAAGCAGTCCTGAGAGGGAAGTTCATAGCAATACAGTCCTACCTAAAGAAAATAGAAACATTTCAAACAAACAACCTAACCCGATGCCTCCAAGGACTTGAGGAACAACAGAGACAGCCCAGAGCAAGTAGAAGGAAGGAAATAACCAAGATCAG
>NW_028093863.1:0-1857 GCF_014824575.4 Sturnira hondurensis | reverse complement strand
TGGGTGAGGGCACTGCCCGTGGGAGGGATCCTCAGGGGGTCAGCAGCTTGGCCCTGTCCATAGCCTGGTTCTTGGCTCGCCCACTAAGCCTCCCTGGGCAAATCAGGCACCTCCCCAAGCCCACTTCTTACCTGCAAAACCGGCCTGGCCGAGGGCTTGTACCCCCCTCCGGGAACTGTGGGAAGGATCCCCACGAGGAGTCTGCACGGCTGCCTGGCCTGTGGTTCACTTTCGGCAAACGTCAGACACTGTCTGCGTCCTGTTTACTCCCTTTGAAATCTTGTTCAAACAGAGAGGCACGCAACAGTCTGTGCGTAAATCCAATGCACTTTGCCAGGTTTGAACACACCCGACGGACCACATTTATTTTATTCAAAATCCTCCACTTAGCAAGGAATCCAGTATAGCAGGTCGGAGCTCAGGCCCTGGAGTCCCGCGGTGTGAGCTCCAGGATCAAGGGCCAGTTTGCTTTGACACAGAATCCCCCGGGGCCCAGGACAGTGCCCGATATGCAGGTGTTCTGTGTTGACTGGTTGAATTTAAGTTACTTCGAGTTGCTGAGTCTCAGTTTCTGCATCTCAAAAGAGAGATTCTAGTGGTACCTGCCTCAAAGGGCTGTTGTGAAGGTTAACTGATATGACGTAGAGAAAGCGCACAGCGCCTGGCCTAGCAAAGCTACCTGCCAGGCCGTCAGCCGTTGGTAGTTCACAGGGGCTGCACCTGTGGCTCCCAGGTGACCAGCACACGGATGGGGCAAAGCAGCCCTCACTTGTGGGTTTGCCCTCTTTTTACAAAGCACAGGGATTTCACTTCCCAGTCTAAACCTCTGGGAATCTGTTTGGTAAAACAAAATCCAGGAGGTCTTAGGGAAACCCATGAGCACGTGGATGAGAACGCAGAGGGAACTGTGTGGAGTCATTCTTGGGCTCAGGCTTGAGGGTATGGCCCACAGCCCAGAAGGGGCCCTCGGCGTCCCTGTCATTGGCAGCACCAGCCTGGGGGAACCCCCTGCGCTGGTGCCACGTGGTGGGGCTCTAACGCTTGCAGCGGATTAGCTAGAAGAAGCACGAGAGTCTAGAGCGTCCGTCTGCCCTCGCTGACGTTCCACGGGCTGCTAAGCCGAGGGATAGAAAAAAAATGGAGGGCTTATCGGTTTTTTAAAATTTTATGTAGTTTCTGAACTAAAATACAAGTTTATTTTCTCATAATTTATGAGTCCAATTTCTATCTAGATGCTGTTGTCTAACTTCACAAGATTTTTACTTGTCTTTTTTAATGGAAATGTTGGGGGCGACATTGGTTAATAGCATTATACAGGTTTCAGGTGTGCGATGCTAGGATCCATCGCCTGGATATTGTATTGTGCGCTCCCCCCAAAGTCAAGTTCCCCTCCATCCCCATTTAGCCCCCCTTTACCTTCTTCTACCTCCCCACCCCCTTTCCCCTGGTCATCCCCATACTGTGGTCTGTGTCTCTGAGGGTTTTGGGTTGGTTTTGTTTTTGCTTCTTCCCTTCACCTTTTTCATCTAACCCCCTCCCCTGGAACAGGCCAGGGAGTCTCAGCCTCCACCCCCACCCCCCAGCCTCTCTTCTGCTCCACTGGGGAAGAGTCAGCAGTGCCCCCACCCCGCCGCCCCCCGCCCACCGGCCCGGCTCTCCGGGGCAGCGGGGGGGCCTCCAGCCCCTCATCCCAGTCTCACCAAATATCCCAGAGCCCTTTCTCTCTCTGGCCCTCTGTCTGGGCTGCCGCACACTGACAGGAACTCTCCAGGGGCCCTCCCCATGGTCTCATTCAAGGTGAGCGAGGGCCTGGCACCCCCGTCTACCGGCTGTCACCTGGTCCCGCTGCAGAACCGG
>NW_028093862.1:0-658 GCF_014824575.4 Sturnira hondurensis | reverse complement strand
CAGATATTGGTCCTGCCCTCATAAAGCCTATTGTCTAGAGACAAAAAAAAAACCCACAACAACCCATACATACAAAAAAACAGGCCCTTCTAATCCAAGATGATAACACACAGAGGGGAACAGAGTACCAGCAGGGAGTCAGGAGGGACTTCCTGGAGGAAGAGACACATAATGATAAGACTGACTAGGAATTACTCAGGCAAAATAAGAAAAGGGGTCAACTCTGAAAGTGACGGGTTAGACAGAGATCGGGTTAGACAGGCGGATACACTCAGTCCAAGCTCCAAAGCGACACCAGAGCTCTGTACACAGTGTGTCATTACTGCGAGGTGACAGGTCTATAAAACTGCCCCGACAAATACTGAGGTAGAAACACAAGACAGAGAAAATGACCCGGTTTTCACACACACCATACATGCTGTGGGCCAGGACTGCTGTCGACAGACAACAAAGCTTCCAGAAATAAGTTATGGCTGCCTCTCCCCCGTGGATAACTCCCGGTGCTCACAGGTAGCAACGGATATTTTGTTCTCAGCGGTGTCTGCAGGTTTTCTAAAAAATGGCCACAACAGCGCCCCATCTCACATGCTATTCTGCAGTGTAACTTTGTCCTTCCCCATCAAGCAGGCCAGTCTAATCACCCGCCCCCCACCCCTTA
>NW_028093861.1:0-533 GCF_014824575.4 Sturnira hondurensis | reverse complement strand
GACAGTAACCAGAGGGGAAGTGGGAGAGGATAATGGGGGGGAAGGAGAGATGGGTTTTTAGGAACAACTATAAAGGACACATGGACAAAACCAAGGGGAGTAGAATCAGGGGAGGGAGGTGGGGTTGGCTGGTGTGGGGAAGAGTGGTGGGGGAAAATACAGACAACTACTTGAACAACAATAAATTTTTAAAAAAACTACCTACTAATTCTAAAGATTATTATATGGGAAACTTGAATGTGGACAATTTGAAATTTTCAGTTGATGTTTTCAGATATTTCCCTAGTAAATTATTTTGTAAATCATTGTAGTTATATAACTTTATATAATTAAAAAGCATATGATTATTAACTTTATTGTTTTTATTTTATTTGTATTTTAATTTTTTATTTTTTGCTCAGAATTATTTTTATTTTTAAATTCTTTATTGTTATTCAGTTACAGTTGTCCCTATTTTCCCACCATCACTCTCTCTTGCCTTACACCCCACACAACCTTACTTACTCCCAACACAATCCTCCCCCCACCACTGT
>NW_028093860.1:0-1223 GCF_014824575.4 Sturnira hondurensis | reverse complement strand
TAAAATGACACTATATAAAAATTATTTCTTAAATATATTCATAGTATCCTGAACCACAGAGTCAATACAAAAGATTTCTTGAGATTCTAGTATAATTCTATATCCAACTACTGTTCTAGATTCATAAAAAGATGAAGATCCAAATTAACCTCTTCTGAGGTACAAAGGCCAAAAATAATAATAGCTACCATTTATTGAGCACTTACTGTAAGTCACATTTAGCCAGGCTATTCCCATGTTTTAAGGTTGAAAACTCCCCTATGTGGTGACCTAATTTACAGACAAGGAAACTTAGGCTAGTAAATTTAGCAACCTTTCCGATGACATACAGCTCGTTAAAGTGGCACATCTAAGAATAAAATTCAGGTCTGCCTAATTCTAGATTCATTGAGACACAATGATAGAAAATAGAAAAGTCTAAAACAAGGCAGACTGTGAAGAATATATAGAATAGAAGAAAAAAGGACCCACAGGAAAAAGAATCTGCAGAAAAAGGGCCTTCTTCAGGAGGCAGGGGCTCGGACCTGGCCCTGTAGGGTGGGTACATTCTGTTGCATAAGGTGAGAAGACTGTGCTAGAGGAAATGACCATGTCCTCGCTGGGACTTTTCTACAAGTGTCCAGCTGGGAGTGTGATTTCTCCTGTGGGCAGGATCTTCTCTCACCCCCAAAGGGGACCTAAGCCTGGTGACTGGACACTGTACTACATCACATGTGGAAAGAATACTGAGAGAGGGTTATAGTACCATATGTGACACTGAGACCCCCATCACCAGGGGCAACCCATACAAATCAGGGGGCCTTCGGTCCCTAATCCATAAAGGCAGTTCAGTAACAGTGTGATCTCCCCTGTTGACCTCTTGGAATTGTTATGAGGCTTAAGTTAAATATAATTTCAGGCCTGGCTGGTGTAGCTCGGTGGATTGAGCGCAGACCTGTGAACCAGAGGATTGTGGTTCGATTTCCAGTCAGGGCACATGCCTGAGTTGCAGGCCAGTTTCTGGCAGGGGACACATGAGAGGCAACCATACATTGATATTTCTCTCCCTTTCTCCTTCCCTTCCCCTCTAAAGATATGTAAATAAAATAAAATTTAAAAAATAAAAATAAAAATAATTTCATATGCACATGAAATAAATTTCAAATTCTAATGAAAGCACATAATGGATCAATTTAAGGAAAAACTATTAAACATGTTCCTGTTTTCATTGTCTGGCTTTTCTA
>NW_028093859.1:0-1844 GCF_014824575.4 Sturnira hondurensis | reverse complement strand
TTTCTTCTGGGTTCTGAAGGCTTGGTGATGTCTCCCTTGCCTCCTACTTCTCATCCTGCCAAAGCTACCTTCCCTATCTTCTGGGAAACCATCTCAAATCAAACAAGATTAGGCACTCCTATTTTCTTAAGCTGTGGGTGACTCTTCATCGTCTAATTGCTGTGAAAGTCTCAGTAGGCCATAGCTGTAGGTCTCCTCACTGAATTTGTCTCTTATTCCTTTTCTTTTTTTTTTTTTTTTTTGCCCCTTCAGGTCCTTGGAGAAGCAAATGGCAAGCTAGATGGGATCAGGCATGTAGGAGGAATGGCTTGTGCAGGAAAAAGTGGGAAAGAATCAGCAGAAATACCCTAAGAGAGCTTTTTGACTACAGTGCAGGTCAAACTCTTGTGAAAGGAAAGCAAGAAAAAAAGAGGATTGTATGTGAAGAGCCTCAACACAGTTTTGAGAAAGTCTCGGTCAGGTCAGGCCAGTGGGGAGTCCAGAGCAGGAGCAGAGCTTGCCTGTTGGAGAAGTCCCCACTGGGCAGGAAGGGCTTATCAGTGATTGACAGGGGCTACCTGGGGTCAAGTGTGGGTCCTTGTGAAACTGTCATGGATCTACAGGTCCAGAAGATGGAAGGATTGGTTAGCTACACTCACATCAAAGTTTCTCCCAAAGGAGAGTTGCTTGGGGAACCTCCATGGCGCCATGCTTGTGACTTCACACTTTACCCTCCAGCTTCAAGGAACCTCTTCTTCTACAATGCTGTCTCTCAACTCAGCATTTGTTCCCACTTTCTGTTCTGTCTCATTGCCTCTTCCTGTTCCTGACTTCACTTGGCCAACTGTTTGCTCACTCTTGAAATCTTAGCTGAAGAGTAGTTGTCTCTGGAGAGATTTCTTTACCTCCCACCACCCAACTGTGCAAATTGCTGTTACTGTCTTTTTTTAACATCATCGGTATAGTTTCCAAATTATAATTGGTTGTACATGTCTTTATTTTTGACTAGACAGTGAATGTGTTGAAATAAAAGATCATTCAGTCTGTGCCCTCAGACATTCCCAGTACCTGGCACCCATCTGTCGAATGAGTGGCTGTCTGCTTCATTATCCATCAGAAGGGTGAGATGATCCAGATGACAAATAGATGATATTTATGTCTTTATATTTGGTTTAAGACAGTTTCGTAGTTTTTAAAGTATAAATACATATTTACAATTATGATAATTAAGCTTATTTCAACTGAACATCTGCAGTCTGATGCAATGGAAGGCACACTGGGCTGAACAGGAAAAGACCTGTGTTCAAGTCCTGGTGTCCTCATTTCTTGGTTGAATGACCATGAGACAACATCTTTGGCATCATTTGCCATTTCAGTAAGATGGGGACAGTAATATCAAGGTCCACAGAACTGTGGACCTATCGCATCAGTTGTAATGTGTTCAACTTCTTGTTTTTGCAGAGGTCTCTCTGCTGCCTCCAGTTGTATCAGAGCCTGCATCAGTCACAACTCATTGTGCCGTGATCATTCTCTTCACTCCTTGTAGAGTGCATGGACAATAGGCATGATTTAACAATTACAGCTTCTAACAACTGCATGTGCAGTGAGTACAGGTAAATGTATTATTCAGAGAGGTAGTTTTGAACCATAAGGTCTACTGATTTATGTCAAGGTAAAATTGTTATAGAGTTCAACCAAGGAAATAATGGGAAATCAGGTAGGTAGGACTAGAGAGACCATTACAGAACTGGCTTGATGGCAGAACAGAATCCTGACTTCCTTTGCTTGGGAATGAATTATTGTGGCTTATTTCTTTAAGGCCGTGCTTTCCAATTGCCACTCCATAAATTGTAAAAATGAAAACA
>NW_028093858.1:0-920 GCF_014824575.4 Sturnira hondurensis | reverse complement strand
GATTGAGCACAGGCCTGCGAACCAAAGGGTCACTGGTTTGATTCCCAGTCGGGGCACATGCCTGGATTGTGGGCCAGTTCCCAGCAGGGGGGCGCATGAGACAACCACACACTGCTCTCCCTCCCTTTGCCTGCTCTCTAAAAATAAAATCTTTTTTAAAAACCTCCAGAGTTTCCCGGCTGGTGTAGCTCAGTGAATTGAGTGTGGGCCTGCGAACCAGAGGATCGCAGTTCGATTCCCAGTCAGGGCACATACCTGGGTTGCAGGCCAGTTCCTGGCAGAGGACACACGATACATTGTGTGTCCCCGGCAGAGGCAACCATACACTGATATTTCTCTCCCTCTCTCCTTCCCTTCCCCTCTAAAAATAAATAAGTAAAATAAAATTTAAAAAAAAAAAAAAACCTCCGGAGTTGGAGGCCTGGTGGCATCGTGAGTCCTGGGCAGGGCCCTTCTGTCCCCCTGTGGCACCGACATTGCACCAGGGTGGGTTTGGGAAGGAGTTTCTCTTGCTTCCGTCATTTCACACTTTTCTCTGAACCTCGTTTCTCTCCTTAATTCTGGGAAATTTTCTTGCCTGTGCAGTAAAGGGTTAGCCTTACCCTGTAAATAGGGGCCTGGCCTTGGCCCTTGGGTCCCTAAGGAAGTCTCTAAGTCCTTGGAACGTCCTGTCTGAGAAGGGTGTCTGTTTACTTGGGGCCTCCGTGCTGGATAATGGACACCGGCAGTGTGATTTGTGGTGACCACATCGTACCCACTCCACCTCTGGGGGCTAGAAACTAAGGTCAGCCGCGTGGTTCCAAAACCTTGTCTGTGTGACCCACCCCCACTGAAAAGCCTGCAGAACGTGGTTTGGGCGAGCTTCCCGGTTGGCAGTGTTCCATGCACCGGTCATGCGGTGCTGCTGGGAGAAGTTAGTG
>NW_028093857.1:0-846 GCF_014824575.4 Sturnira hondurensis | reverse complement strand
GTGAACAGGTAGGTGCGTTACAGAAGAAAACTCATGTGGCCAAATTGTATATAAATAGTACTCAGCTCCCTCGGGAATCACAGAAATGCAATTAAGACCACATGAGATACAATTTTCTATCCCTTAGATTAAAAATCTAACAAAGCCAAGGGTAAGAATGTGGGTCAACGTGAACTCTCAGTGTTTATTATGATCATATGTAAATTTACAAAAACATTTTCAAAACCCGTATGTCAGTTTCTTACAAGGTCATGCACTGATAAACTCTGTGATCTACTTTTTCTTTCCTTTTTTATTATTGATTTTTGAGAGAGAAGAGAATGGAGAGAAAGAGAAACATTGATTTGTTTTTCCACTTATTTATGCATCTGTTGGTGCATTCATCTATTTATTGGTGCAAAGCAGTGAAAATCAATGATCTGCAGCTGCACACATGGGCGCATCTTAGGAACATAATTTTGGGTGAAAAGCAATTCCCGGAAGACTCATACTCTATGATACCATCTCTATAAGCTCAAGAACAAGCAAAACAAAACACTGTGTTGCTTAGGCATATGTAAAACTATGCCTCGGTCCGGCCGCAACTTATCTAAGGATCCCTCAGGTGAGAGTAGGCGTCGGCGCTGGGTAACAGGCAACTACACAGCTCCAAGGCAGGTGAAGCACTGTTCCGTTTATTGCAAGTACAAACTGATTTTTATATTTTCATTTCTGGTAGTGATTAACATTTACAGGTGCATAGCATGATCAGTTAAGCAGAAAAAATCAATACAAAGGTAACCAGGAAAAATACGAAAGTTCCCATAGTTTCAATTATGTTAAACAAAAGTTATTTTGACCAGGAGA
>NW_028093856.1:0-656 GCF_014824575.4 Sturnira hondurensis | reverse complement strand
GTGGACCCCGGGGAACAGGAGAGGCTTCCAGGCCTTGGGACTCTGGGTGCAGGCTTCCAGGCCTTGGGACTCTGGGTGCAGCCTTCAGTCCTGGAGGAGGCTGATGGGGGAAGTCTGCAGGTGGATGCTACCTGGTAAGCGCTCCCTGGTAGGCTTGCACGGTCAGATATTTAGAGGCAGAAGCAGGAGCCTCAGCCTGCCTCTCTCAGCAGGCCCACAGTGTCTGTCCTCTGTGGCCTTTTGATCCAGATGTAGGGGGCTGGCAGAAGCAGAGAAGGATCTGAGCATTCCCTGCATTAAGAGCTTAGGGAAGTTTCGCTGAGCACATACCATTTTAGTGGGCCAGGTTCAGCCTGAAGGAGCTGGGAGGGGTGCGGGGGGTGCGGGGGCGGGCCAGAAGACCCAGTGAGGTTGCCCTGCATTGGGTAAACACAATGAAGTTACACAGATTCCGTTAACCTAAACCCAGCACTTGGGCACAGTTATGTCTGTTCACCGCTTAACCTTTACTCACACACACACACACACACACACACACACACACATGCACACAGTCATCTGATTCCCTTTTAAAGAATCCCCACCCAGGAATGTGAACCTGGGTGGCACTCCTTCAGAGCTCAGACAAGAGCTTACATGGCGGGCAAAACACCGTG
>NW_028093855.1:0-600 GCF_014824575.4 Sturnira hondurensis | reverse complement strand
GGAACACGAGTAGCAGACTCATGGGCACAGACAATGTGGGGGGGACTGACTGTGGGAGTGGAGGTGGGGTGGGGGGAGCAATTGGGGAAAAGGTGAGACAACAGTAACTGAATAACAATAAGTTTAAAAAGTTAATAAAGTTAAAAAAAGAAATGGGAGAATGGAAAAAAGTCTTTAATGAATGACCAATATACACCTGCTGCTGTTCTAGGCACCTGGACACACTGAAAGCAAAATAGACAAGGCCTTGCTTTCTACAGTGGAAAACAGCTACCAAATAAGTCGTCAAATAAATAAGATCATGTCCAAAGTGATAAATGCCTGGGACAGTGGGTAAATGCAGCTACTTTAATGTGCATGATCAAGGAAGACCCCTTGGAAGACAGAACGTGTTTGACTGAAACCTTAATAAAATAATCAACCCTGTGAGTATCTGGAGTCAGAGTGGTACAGTAGAAGAAATAGTACATGCAAAGACACCATGGACCTATTTGAGAGACAAATAAAAGGACAATGTAGTTGTAGGTGATGAGTAAGGCAAGGAGTAGAAAGTAACGTTGAACAGGTAGGTGGAGGCTACTGTTTAGGATCTCCAAGGCC
>NW_028093854.1:0-800 GCF_014824575.4 Sturnira hondurensis | reverse complement strand
GGGGGGGGAGCAGCGGGGCACAGGCGGGCACACCAGCCCCACAGGGGGAATGATGAGGCAGCCGTGATGAGTGGCACTTTCCACCTCAATAAATACAGTATCAGGGTAATAGTGGTCCCATAAGCATTTGTCATTCATGAACGCGCCTCTGTCTTTACTATTGCAAACAAATTATTCCTAAGTTGCTCACTATGAATTTGGGGTGTTTGTCTGACCCTCTGTGCCTTTTCCGGAAGTCTCATTGGCAGATAAAAGGGTGGGTAAGCTTTTTAAAGACAAAAGTTCTAAAAATTCAAGAGCTGATCTGATAAACTAGACTTGACATCATAGCACTGTATTTTCACCGATGAAAAAGGCTGTTCTTTTAAGGAGCTCAATTAAATATTCTGGGATGAAACACCCACTGTCAGTAACAGTGAAGTAAATACACCTGTGAAAAGTCCATCCGCACCGCCTGTCTACCCAAACTCTTGCACAAAATTAGGCCCTGCGTTAACGACTTTTCTTCTGAGTATCAACCCTACGGCTCATTCTGACAGAACGCGCACTAGCGTCATGTTTGAGATTCTACGGGTCAGCTAAACAACCCCGGTCAAGAAAGAACAGGAACATCAGTTCAGATCCATTTACTCTACTGAAGATAAATGTTCCTTAAAAATGATTTTGGTCAGTTTGGTCAAGTGAGTACGTCCAAAAGCACAAACTTCCCTTAGAAAAGGTGGCTTTCGATACTTTGGCACTCGATACGTAAAATCGTGATAAAGTTATTTAACAGACCTGGAGCCACACGCTTTCACTTT
>NW_028093853.1:0-826 GCF_014824575.4 Sturnira hondurensis | reverse complement strand
AGAGCCACAATAACAGCCCCTCAGGCTGCTGCAGTTAGTGAGACCAAACGGGATGACTCGCTGGACACCAACCAGAGGAGTAGTGAGAGCAGAGAAGACCAAGATACCTACAGGAGACTGCACCACTGAATTCCACAGGTATCCTACTACAGGAGTTCACACCATAAACTCAGGGTACCAGAACAGATCAATCTAAGAAGCTAAGGCCAACGAGAAGAGCAGCACAAACAATGGGGAGACAAAGAAACAATCCCCAAATGAAAGAAAAGGAGGAAGCCACAGAAAGAATGTTAGATGAAATAGAGGCCAGTCAACTATCAGATGTGGAATTCAAAGCACTGGTTATCAGGAAATTCAAAGAGCTTACAACGAACTACCAGAAACTACAGGGGAGCTACAATGAACTCTCCACAAACTATACCAGCATGAAAAAGGAAATAGAAGCCATCAGCAAAGGCCAAGAGGAAATGAAAAATACAATTTCTGAATTGAAGAACACAGTAGAAGGTATGAAGAGTAGGATTGATGAGGCGGAGGACCGCATAAGCGAGCTCGAAGACAAGGTGGAAAGAATCTCCCAGACAGACGAGGTAATGGAAAAGAGAATCAAAAAAATGAGGAGAGTCTAAGAGAAATACAAGACAATATGAAACGTAACAATATCCGAATAATAGGAATACCAGAAGGGGAAGAAGAAGAACAAGAGATAGAAAACCTATTTGAAAAAGTAATGATGGAAATTTTTCCGAATTTGATGAGAGAAAAAGTTACACAAATCCAGGAATTGCAGAGAGTCCCAGGCAGGTGGAACCCAAAGAGGCCTACT
>NW_028093852.1:0-33852 GCF_014824575.4 Sturnira hondurensis | reverse complement strand
ACAACACAGCTGTCCTCACGGTGTCAAGGGGGTGACAGGTGCAGGGTTAAGGTGGTCACCGAGTTAAAGTGACATCGGGTGCAGAGAGCAGGACGCTTCCTTAGAACCCATAGGACGGACAGCGACGTGCGGAGGGGGCTGAGAGGTAGGTGAAGAGTCGGGGGGATGAGGAACAATAGTTAGAGGGGCGCCTGAAACTACCTCGTTTTTCTGTTGACCTTGCTAAGCCACAGCGGAACTGGCCTCACCCAACACTGGGTGTAGGAGGAGGGCTCAGGGCGGGGTTTGGGATTGCCCCAGGCCGGGATACTCATGACGCCACCTCAGGTCTCACTCCCATTGGGTACGCGAACTTGAAGGCAGCCAATCAGCGCCCGTAGTTTCAGGTATACTATTCTCACCAGTAACGACTTGTCAATCTTCCTGACCTTCTGTAAGATCTGGGTCATGGGCCCTCGACGCATGCTCCTGCTGCTCTCGGGGGCCCTGGCCCTGACCGAGACCTGCGCGGGTGAGTGCGGGGTCGGGAGGCGGCGGCCTCTGCGGGGCAGGGCCGTGGGGACTCTGCCGGGGCGCAGGATCCCTGGCCCAGACCCCAGACGCCCCACGCCCGCCGCAGACCCTGGCCTCCCCCTTCCCCGGCCCGCTGCGCTCAACGACTGCCCCCTATTCCTTCCTCCCCGACCGCTGCCCCTGCCGGCCCGCGCCCAGGCCCGCACAGCCTGAGATACTTGCACACCGCCGAGTCCGGACCCGGCCCTGGAGAGCACCGGTACAACGGCGTCATCTACGTGGACGACACGGAGATCGCGCGCTTCCACAGCGACACCGGGAGTTCCAGGCTGGAGCCGCGGGTGCCGTGGATGGAGCAGCGGTGGGTGGAGCAGGAGAGCGCACGGTTTTGGAAGGAGCAGACGCGGGAAATGCAGCACAACGCACAGCGGAGCAGAGCGAACCTGAACCAGCTGCGCGCGCACGGCCACCAGAGTGCACATGGTGAGCTCCGTGCATACCGGCCCGGGCACCGCCCCCATCCCCATGGACGGGCCGGGGTCGCCCCGAAACTGTGGGACCCGCCGGTGTCCCGACCACGGAACAGCCCGGGAGTATTTTCACTTGGATTCATTTCGGTTTAGGGTTAGTCACCAGGGCAGTGGGGCGGGCGGGACTGTCCTACCTGCCTGGGTAAGTAGCCTGTGCTGACTGCGGGGCGGGGTCAGGGTCGTCCACTTGGCAGGAAATGACCGGCTGTGTCGTGAGATGGAACGGGCGCTTCCTCCGCGGGTTCAGTCAGTTCGCCTAGGAAGGCACCGACTTCCTCGCCCTGAACCGGGACCTACCATCCTGGACCGCGGCCTCCGGGGTCAGCGGGAGCGACGTTGTGCGGGTCCCTGACGCAGACGTTCGGAGGGTCTTTCTGGAGGACACCTGCGTGCGTCGCCTCCACCTGTTCCTGGAGAAGGGGAAGGGGACCCTGCTCCGAGCAGGTACCAGGGCGCAGGACTTCCCGAGGAGGGGGTCTGTGGGCTGGGGCGGCTTCCTACAAGGAGAGGAGGGGAATAGGGCAGTGTCAGAATGTCCCTCCTGCTCAGGAGAGGGAAGAGACCCCCAGGTTTCCTTATTCTGTGACTCACCCGTGGGCCCAGCTTCCTCTAAAGGACAGTGAGGGACCCAGCCTCTCCCTGAAACACCCACAGTGGGTCCCTCACACCCTGGAGCACCTGGGGCACCAGGACACTCTCCCTTGTCTTCCAAGGCCTGACACTGGCTATTTTGTGTCATTCAGGCTCCACCTGAGTCTGTGTCTCCCCTTAGGGACCTGGACACTCCTACCCTAGGTTCTCACTCTGAGTCTAGACCATTCCAAGGAAACAGGAGATTATCCCAGATGCCTCTGTCCAGGCTGGTGTCTGGGTGGTGCACTCCCTTCCCCCACCCCCACTGTCCTGTCCACTCTCAGGGTGATCACATGGGCACTGCTGGAGTGTCCCATGACCATGCAAAGTTCGTGAACTTTCTCACCGTCCTCTCAGAGCATCCAAAGACATACGTGACCCACCACCCCACCTCTGACCATGAGGTCACCCTGAAGTGCTGGGCCCTGGGCTTCTACCCTGCTGACATCACCCTGACCTGGCAGCATGAAGGGGAGGACCTGACCCAGGACATGGAGTTAGTGGAGACCAGGCCTGCTGGGGACAGAACCTTCCAGAAGTGGGCAGCTGTGGTCGTGCCCCCTGGAGAGGAGCAGAGATACACGTGCCATGTGCAGCACCAGGGGCTGCCTGAGCCCCTGACCCTGAGATGGGGTGAGGAGGGGGTGTGGGCACAGAGCCTCTCCTCAGGGTGTCCCTGAGCAGGGTCAGGACTCAGGCCGGAGGCTGACCTCTCACCCTCCCCTCTCAGACCCCCCTCCTGAGACCACCATGACCATCGTGGGAATCGCTGCTGCCCTTAGTGTCCTTCGAGCTGTGGCTGCTGGAGCTGTGATGTGGAGGAGGAAGTGCTCAGGTGGGCAAGGGGTGGGGCTGGGTTCCCTGTCCCCCTGGGGGTCAGGCCCAGGTAGAAGAGTGCTCTGCCTGGTTAATGGGCATCGTGTCCCCACACGGGTGCCTGTCCATCTGGGGCCTGTTTCCTAACACTGACTCTTTGGTGAGGCCCGTGGGAAAGTGAGGGACACATTTATCACCTCATGATTCTAGTCCTGGGGACTGACCCACAACTGTCACAGGCCAGATAAGAAGGTCCCTTCTGAGGACGTCCAGACCGGCACTTGGACCAGTCCCCACACGTGAACTATTTCCTGATCCTACCCTGGCTGTTCAGTCACAGTTCTGGAACCTTCCCTGTGCTTCAGGAATGTGGGGCTCCCTAAGGGTCACGGGACCCAGCCTTCCCCCTGACTTCTCACAGAACGTTTTCTTCCCACAGGCACATTCAGAAAGACCTACTCTGAGACTGCCTGTGAGTCTGGGTGTTGGGGAGGCGATGGCTGGGACCCTTGGGAGAGTGTGGGCTGGAGTCTGTGAGGGGGGCTCCCCCACCCCGTAACTCTGCTGTTGTGTCTTCCCCAGGCAGTGACAGTGCCCAGGGCTCTGACGTGTCTCTCGGAGCTTCTAACGGTGAGACCCTGAGGGCAGGAAGTGGGGGGCATTGGGACCAAGGGGCACAGCTGTGTTTTGGGGAGTCTCAGGTGGGACATTCTGAGCATGTGGGGGCTGAAGGAGAATGTGACACTTCTGAGACTGACCTGAGTTTGTTCATGACAACTTTCTGTCCCAGGGTGACAGAGCTGCCTTGTAGGGGTCTTGATGCCAAAACAGTCACTGCAGCTTCTTCCCCTTGGGACTTGAAGGATCCCTGACTGCGGTTTCTGTCAACCAGCATCAGAATATGTCTGCGTTCTTATCAGCACAGTGAGGAGCTGGTGCCCAGGCCACCACCCTTCCACTGCGACCTGTGTCCTCTGCCCTGGGGACTGTCCTGTCTCAGCAGAGTTGGGGCGAGGCCACCCCATCTGGCTCATCTTTGTTACTCCTTTGTCCTGACCACTTCAGGAGAACCTTGTCCCACCAGGACCTGGGATCCCAGGGCCTTGAGTGCCACCTTGTGGTGGTTCCAGGACTGCGCTCAGTGAGGGCTTCCTGTGACCTTGTCAGCCTGGGCTCAGGCTGGGTCTGTCCTGCAACCCCTATCTTTTGGGTTATTTTTGTAGATTTTGTACTTTTTCTGAATATTTAAAAATAAAGTTATTGGGGTATTTATATTAAATGGTAGGGGGTGTGTGCCTTTTTATTAAGTGGATTGGGGTGCACTGGTTAAGAGGATCCTGTGGGTTTCAGGTGCCCATTTCTCTGACACAGGGTCTGTACGTTGCACTGTGCGCCCACCACCCAAAGTCACACCATCCTCGCTCACCAGGTACGAGGCCCCTCCTCCCCCAACCCCCTTCCCCCTGGGAACCACCACACTGCTGTCTGTGTCCCTGGGTTTCAGGTTGATGTCCCACATGTGACTGACGTCGTGTGGTTCTTGTTTCTGGCATATTTCCCTTAGCCTGATAGTCTCAAGGCCCACCCACCCGGGAGGCCTATGGATTCTCTCTTTCCCGTTCTCTCAGACCTATAAAAAACGAGTCCTTGGGTAAGGATTTCTAAAAATAGCACAGCATCTGTGAATTTCTATAACATACAGTGGGTCTGTGCATTGGGGAACCGAGCACAGGCCGAATGGCCGGCCTCACAGAGCGCACACTGTGCCCTGTGCCCACAGTCAGTGAGGAAAGAGTTCCCGGGAGCAGGTGGGGGGTCCTGTGGAGAAGGGGACGCACAGGGGTGTGTTGGGAGAGGCAGGAGGCCTCTTAGAATTCGGGGGGTCGGCGTGGGCCTCCCAAGAAGGTGGCCTTGAAGGAGAGATGAGAGGGACAGGAGCCACTACCCAGGGGGAGGTCTGGGGCAGGCTCCGTCCCGGCAGGTGATCTCCTTAAAGGGACCCCCTGTGTGGTTTGGGACCACCCGTGAGGCCAGTGTGGGAGGGGTCAGACGATGGCCCCACTGTTCAGGCCTGGGAGGCCAAGACAGATACCATTTTCCTTTCCTTTTCTTCTATTGTTTTTAATTACACAAATCTTTCTTGTAAAATGAGCCATGCATACACGTATGTATAAAACATACCCTATAGATATATAGCACATATATCCTCTCTCTGTATGTTTTCCGAAGGGACTTAGACAAAAAGCTCCAGTCCTGGCCTGGTGTGGGGACTCAGTGGGTTGAGTGCGGGACGGGGAACCACAGGGTCGCGGGTTCAATTCCCAGTCAGGGCACAGGCCTGGGTTGGGGGTCAGGCCCCCAGTAGGGGGTGTGGGAGAGGCAGGCACACAATGATGTTTCTCTATCTTTCTCTTTCTTTTCCCCTTTCCCTCAAGGTAAAAATAAAATCTTTCAAAAAAAAAAACAGCTCCAAGAGGTTTTGTTTCCAGTAGGTGTTACCCAATGGACACCTTCACCCCATTTGTTGAGCTGGTCTAGGTCACTTTACATTCACAAATGCACCGCGAGGTGGGGAGACAACTCGGGAGGGACAGACTGTGTGCCCTGTCGGGGGACAGGGGAACCGCACGGCTCCCCAGTGATGTCCCTGTGACCACCTGTGCTCCGTGGGCAGTTAAGGGTTTCTTCCCACGGACCTGAATGTGAACTTTTGGAAATTCTTCGTGTGGCTGGTTGAGTCCCCTGAATCTAACCAAGTGCCGCTTTGATGCTTAGGAGTCACCCCAAGCTTCCTGGCCCCCCTCATGTAGACCTCAGGGGTGTCCCTGTGAGCATCAGAGAGCTGACCAATCAGAAGGTGAGGACACCTGCCTAAAGCAGGAACTGGTCCAGCATCCACTGTCCTTAATCCACTGCAGACACTGCTCTCATTCTGTGGAGGCTGAGACCTGGAAGGTCATGGCCAAGGAGCCCATGTCCTTAGTGGCTTCCTCTGAGAGTTCCTCCTCAAGAGAGAGCCCTCGGGCCGCAGGGTCAGTCTGGCTGCTGAGCTGAGAACAGAATCTGGAGCCCAGGGACCAGCGAGGCAGGAGGGAGAGGTGTGGGGAAGCTCCCAGGGTTCCAGGCTGCAGGGGCTGGGTGTTCTGACGGGGCTGTGAGTGGTGGGAACAGTGGGGAGAGACTGGACACTGAATGCATTTGGAAGGTGGATTTCACAGCATTTCCTAGGGATTCAATCTGGGGTGTGGGAAGGAGTCAAGGAGGACACCCCACATTTGTGCTGTGCCAGCAGAAAGATGGGGTTACATCAGCAGAGATGGGGAAGATGCTGGTAGGAGTGTGGGGGAGGGGTGGGCATTTCAAGCATTCAGCTGAAGAGAAGGACAAGGTGAGGTGTGTGTTAGACACACCAGTGAGGAGTCAGGTTGGACAGATGAGTGTGGGGACCTTGAGGAGACATGTCTGGGCTGGAGACATAGACTTGGAGGTGATGCAACGAGAATGACATTAAAGCTGTGAGTGTGGATGAGGCCACCACGGGAGCCAGGACTGGGGAAGAAGAAGGAACAAGGACTGGACACTGCACCTCCCTGTCCTGACAGTGGGGACTTTCATCCTGGTGACTCATCAGGTTGGTGACAGTCAGGTCTCCCCATCACACAGTCACCATTTAGTGACTGTCATTCATCAGGAATTGACAGGGAGATGCTCTGAGACTGTCCTGCTGTGCCCTTCACCACGTCCACACTCACCCTCCTGAGTCCCTCTCATAACACCCACCCAAGTCAACAGGAGTATGACGGTTGTCCTGTACCAACCCTCAGTATTTTTTCCTTAATATGTACAGTACAGCACAAGGAAGACAGTCAATAATATTGTGAATATTTATGGTGTCAGATGGGTCCCAGATTTATCCCGGAGATTATTCAATAAACTATGCCAATGTTTAATCACTGCACTTTCCACCCAAAACTGCTATAATATTGTATGTCAACTGTAATTGAAAAGTAAAAAAATGTTCAAAGTTAAAAAAGTTATAACTTGGACTTGATGCCCAATATTCTGAGAGCAGTTTGGGGGAGAAAGTTGAGTATTTTGTGAGAAGCCCACAAGCCATCCTGGTCCCCAGTAGATTTGGATGCACACAGTTCTGTGAGGTGACAGGGACCCGGGTTGGGGAAAGGCCCTGAAGCCACATTTCAATGTCCCTCCCACCCTCGGGAAGGAAAAGTACTTCATAATCTGTCATATGAGGGTGGAAGGCACATGGTGTTTTCTCTACCGTGGAGTAAAGTCAAGTGGAAGATTTAGAAAGTGAGTCTCAGCCCCACGTCCTGCAAACCTGCAAATGCTTGCTCTCTGCAGGTAACCCTCTGACTGATTTCTGGGAAGAAAGAATGGAATCCAAGAATTTCTACTTTACGCATAAAAGGATTTTTACCTGGGAGATCGGGAGCTCATTTTGTTTCAGGAGAAGCCCCAGAACAGACCTGAGGCCGTGAGCAGCGAGAGCTGTGGGACTAGAACCCACAGGGGGACCAGCCTGGGTCACAGGGATGACAGTGTGAGGGACTTGGGGACAAGCTCTGACCAGAGAAGGAGCTGAGGGAAAGAGTCCAGCAGGAAACACTGTGACAGGAACTGCCAGCACAGATGTCCCTGCACCCCTGTGACATCGAGACTCTAAGTCAGCTCCACCCAGGGAACAGGGTACTTTCTCAGGCTCCTGCCCACTGCTCCTGAGGGCATCTCAGTTGGTGCCACCTCTACCTGAGGCTGCCATCTTGTGGTCGTGTCCTGTGTCATGTTCACTGTCCTCAGGGTCTAGCCCAGCGTCTCCATGGTGCTTCACCTGCACAGACACCACCAGAGGCTGCAGCACATTCACACCCCGCAGCCGCCACCAATGCCCTGCAGAGACCAGAGCCACCCACACCGTCCTCATGCTGGTGGACACCTGTGTCAGCTCCTATGGGGTCAATTCCATTTGCACTTTTTACGTCACTGTGTGACAGGGCCTTCATTTCTGGTGGGTGCAAACCTCCCCTAGTTGGCTTCCTGTTCTCCTGCTCTTCGCCCCTCACTGCGGATGCTCAGGGAGCCTAGGGCTCCTGGGGACATGGGCTGTTGGAAGTGACTCTTGACAATCTGATGTGTGGGGGTCAGTGTTTATAATATTCTTTTTTTTCAATCTTTAGAGAGGAAGGGAAGGAGAGAAGGAGAGGAGAGAAATATCAGCGTATGGTTGCCTCTCGTGAGTCCCCCACTGGGGAACTGGCCTGCAACCCAGGCATGTGCCCTGACTGGGAATCGAACCACGATCGTGTGGTTCCCTGGCCCGCGCTCAATCCACTGAGCCACACCAGCCAGGGCTATTTATAATATTCCTAATTACGCTGTTTATTAATCCTTCATTGAACGCCAATGTTGTACATAAAATCCACAGTGAACTTTATTTTTAAGTTAAAATATAACTGACACACAACCTCATCTAAGTGTAAGGTGTCCAGCGTGTTTATTTGATGCACTTACATTCACTCATGCGACGCCTAACGGTGGTGACCCACCCTGAGACCCGTGTGGTTGTGCGATGTTGTGGTTGTGCGAACAACACAGAGGCTCTCACACCTGGACGGTCTCCCTCCTGCTCACCAGACGGCAGGTCTCAGCCTGTTGCCCCTGGGCTGCAAGGCTGCACAGCACCTTACTGTACAAAATCACTTGTACAATAAGTGAACACAGGGAGAATGACACCATCAGGACACTCAGTAAACACATGTATGAGGCTGGGGCCGCTGTAAAAAAGACACTGTTCACTGAAAGCTTTTTAAAAATGTTCCCCCAAGGATCGGTGTGTTGACGAGAGACAGAGACAGAGAAACGTCGGTCGGTTGCCCTTCCTCCCTTTGCTGCCAACTGCGGTTTGCGTGTGATGGGGCTGTGATGTGCACAGGGAACGAACCCCTTCAGTAGGAATTTCTCACTGATAGGGTTAACATTTTAAATTTGTACAGTGACTATACACTCATTGTATCAATCGCACATTATCTATCTGCACATAATTCATTCAGAAAGCTGTGTGGACATGTATAAAAGGGAAGGCAGATGGGCAGGAAAGTCAAGGGCTCAGCCCAGGGCTGACAGTGCTGGGCTCTGTGTCTGGGCTCTGGGCAATGAACTTGCACACCCTCCCCCACTGCTCACTCAGGGCGCTGCCCTCTGTGGAGGCCAAGCTGGGTCTTTCCCTCCTTCTGGGGTCATTCGTATCTCATTAACTCTCTGTTGCTTTTAAGAAGTTGGTTTTTGTATGATACATGGCATTTTTACTTAGTTTCAGGGGGAGGATTTGCCTGCACCCTATCGCCCCCTTGTCAGGAAGGGGATTTCTGAGGCAAACGGCTGGTCCTAGAGGACAGGGTCACAATCTGATCTCACGACCTGAGGATGGTCCGTCAGGAGATTTATAAGTGCAGAGATCTGATGTAATTTCTTCTTTAAAACATGATTCATGCCCTGGCTGGTGTAGCTCAGTGGATTGAGCGCGGGCCTGCGAACCAGACGATCGCGGTTCGATTCCCAGTCAGGGCACATGCCTGGGTTGCAGGCCAGTTCCCTGCAGGGGATGCACGAGAAGCAACCATACATTGATGTTTCCTTCCTCTCTCCTCCCCTTCCCCTCTAAAGATAAATAAATAAAATGTTTAAAAAAAACATGATTCAAAACATGATTCATGCACATACAAGAGTTTTCAAAAGACACTCAAGAATATAAAAACTAAATAAGTCACGTGTCCCCCTCTTCCCTCAGCCGTGAACTTGTCTGTCGGAAGCCCACCAGCAGCCGTCCCTGGACACAGTCGGGACGATGAGATGCATCTGCACAGCAGAGGCACCTGTGGCTGGACTTCCTGTCTATCTCTCCCTGCATGTCTGTCTTTGTGATCAGTAGGTGGTGGGATTTTCAGACACCTGGGTTTCAGGCCCAATGATCCACAGAATTCCAATGAAGTTATGCAAAATAATTTCTTGGCCATAGAACAAAAGTCCCCCCCAATGGGGTAGCCCCTGAGCGTCTAAAAGTTGATGGAGTCACAGCCCCTCCTCTGCCTTGGACAGGAATATGTACTAATTAGAATTAGAAAGACAAAGAAACTGCAGAAGCTGGTTAGCTATTACAAAATGAGCACGTAGAAACAAGTACCAAGGACTCAGAGTCCATAATACATAAAGGAACACTTTAGACAGAGAGATAGATAGCTAAGTTAGACATCACAAAGGCCTTATAATGAACTTCCTAACCTCTGCTCAGTCTAGCCTACCCTTTTGCCCCATGTCAAATTCTAAGAACTTTAATAGACAATAAGACATTCAAACTCTGTACATAGAGCTATTTCAAATTGTCTGATTAATGGTTCTCCTGGTCAAAACAACTTCTTATTTATTTATTTATTTATTTATCTTTATTGGGGAAGGAGAGAGGGAGAGAAACATCAATGTATGGTTGCCTTTCGTGAGTTCCCTGCTGGGAGTTGGCCTGCAGGGAACCGGCCTGCAACCCAGGCATGTGCCCTGACTGGGAATCGAACCGCGATCGTCTGGTTCGCAGGCCCGCGCTCAATAAAACAACTTGTGTTTAACATAACCTAAGCTATGGGAATTCTTGTCCTTTTCCAGGTTACCTCTGTATTGCTTTTTTCTGCTTAACTCATCACGCCATGCACCTGTTCCTTTAATGTTATATAACAATCTCTATAACAATAAAGCCTAAATCAAACTCGGAGAGTTGGGTCAGACCCACAGAGGCTGGCTGTTCTCCAGCATCCAACCGGGTGTCTGACTCTTCATTCGTCGCCTTCGCCGTCCACCCTTCGGGGACCCTGAACCCTGCCGAGGCTGGACCCCGGCCCTTGTCTACCTACAAACCATCACAGGGAGTCCCTTCTGATTTCTCCCCCAGGAAAATACATCTCTGCACTAATGTCGGTGTTCTGTCTGTGAAAATGGCTCAGGCCACAGACCGGGAGACAGTGTTTACAAATCACTTGTTTTAGAATATACATAAGAATCCTCAAACTCAACAATAAGATAAAATAACTCAATAAAAATGGATGAAAATTCTTAACAGATTCTTCACCAAAGAACTACATCAGCCCTGGGTGGGTGGCTCAGTTGGTTGGAACGCTGGCCCCAGGCACCAAAAGGGCGAGGTTTCGCTGCCTGGTCAGGGCACATTCCTGGGCACAGTGTCCGACCCCCGATCCAGGTGCCCATGGGAAGCAACCAACCAACGTTTCTCTCTCACATCAATGTTTCTCTCTCTCCCTTTTTCTCTCTCTGAAAGCAATCGGGAAAAAAGTCCAGGCGGGAGAGGAAAAATGTCCTTCAGTGAGAATTAAAAAAAGGAAAACAAAAAAAAGTTTTATTCAAGGAAGGGGCACCAAACCCAGAGTCTCAGGTGAGTTGTTGCTCTCAGACCTGGCTCCCTGATGGCTTCTAGGGGACAGGTTACACAGGGGACTGAGGGGCTTAGGGCCAAGGCCTCCCCTGATTGGTCAGCCAGCACTCAGGGGATGGGGGTGATCACTGCATCGGGTCCTATGTCAGCAATGTGGCCGCTCTGTCTCATTTCACATGTTCAGTCCACTGCTCTCCCCAGAGTCTAAACCTCCACGAGCACGTATTTGAGCACATCAGGCGTTCAAACACTTCCATCTCTGCAGACGCCTGTCACAGCCCTCAGTGTTGCCACAGGTGGCCTGGCTCCCACAGACCTGGCTCCCGGAGACACCCTGGATGTCCGTCACCTCGTCTCGGGCAGCCCTGGCCTCCCCCGTCACCTGGGTCCCCCATGTTCTTCCTTCCTTTGGCTTTACTGCCTCGTGTTCCCACTTCACCTGACAGTATTTTCCAAAGGAGAACATGAAAACTTAGCCACTAAAACTGTAAGCACACGAGGAAACTTAAGTCTACCTTAACCCTTAGGGACATCTTCACCTGATATAGAGCTCTGTGTTGGAAATATTTTTTTCTTCAGAAACTGGAAGGGATTGCTTCAATGTCTCCTTGTCTCCAGGGCCACATGTGCTGCCCCTTGAAGTTTTCCAAATCTCTTCCACCCTGTTCCTGAAATTCTGTTGCGATGGTCCCAGCAGGTCTGCTCTGCAGATTACACTTGACCCTCTATGCAGATGTCATGGTGTCACTGCCTGAGACACATTAAGCGATCCTCTGTCCATAGTCACCATCATTCTAGGGGTTGGAGCACCTAGATACATGCGATCCTTTTGCTTTTATAGAACCGTAATTCAAGGAACATTCTTCTATTTGTATATAGATGAGGACATGTGTGATTATCTCCTTAGGATAAATTCCCCAAAGAGGAATTTCTGTGTCAAAATGTCAGCACATTTAAATTGCTGAGACCTTTTACAAAAGCGTCCTTCAGGAGTTTTGTCCCAGTTTTCAGTCCCTTGAACCTTCACAACAGAATGGGGTCCCCACCCTTGGGCTGATATGCTCATCACATTCCTTCACCTTTGCCAAAACGATAGGTTTTTATTTCACTCCTTATTTTTCTTACACATTCTTATTTTTATTTAGCCGTATTTGTTACAAATATAGTTGTTTGACATTTGCATTTCTCCTTTTCCAAACTGTTTTCTAATATTCTTTATTTTTGAGTGGGCTGTTGATATATTGAAATATTGAATTGAAGAACGAAGGAGAAGCATCCGCGAACATTAGAATTTGTCTGGCACTTAGAGCGAGGCCCCGTGTTGCCGGGAGCCGGCCTGGGGCTCACTCCCAGGCCGGGGTATTCTCTGGTTGGACACGCGTGGTCTCTCAGAACATCAGCATCAGACAAGGACACCCCGAGACCACGGCCACGTGAGACAGACCAACCCCACCCTGCGTGTTGTCTCCGCACAGACAGAAACAAGACCCGGGGCAGCTCACAGGCTACCAAGCAGCTCCCGGGCCTGGAAACAGGAGGGAAGGCAGCGTCTTTCCTGTCGCCCCCCACCCTCGCTCCCGTCTGCCTCATCCAGTCACCTTCTGTCTGGGACATAAATACACAAGAAGCTGCTGCATAACAAACAGAACCATGTTTCTGTGGGTCTGGTGCCTTCAGACACACACTGTTCCCAGTTCCAAACAGGAAACACCTGTCCCCACACTACCCTTCCCAGACCGAGGAAACTCTCTGAAATCTCATTTCCAGGAGGTGAGCTTTCTTCTAGAAGAACCCAGGGCAGTGCCTTCAGCAGAGTGTGGGGAGGCAGGGCTCCCACCTCAGGGAGAGGGGTTCTAGGAAGTGAGGAGGGTGCAAAGGATGGGGCCCGTGGGGAGACTCCACTGGTTTATGCAGAACAACCATTCTCAAAGTGCGCTCTGTGGAACCCTTGAGGTTTCTAAGACCTTTTCACGGGATCTGTGAGATCAAAACTATTTTCACAAGATTAAAGACATCCTTTGCCCTTTCACCCTGCAGACCTTTTCACAAACTTAGCAAGAACGGAGGCTGGGGCACCCGCTGCAGTAGCAGGCATTCTTCACCACCACCCCTCACGGACTAGAACACAAACCAGTGTCACTGCAGAAGGACACGGTTGGAGGATGGAAAAACATTACCTTGACTCAATCATCTCCCTTAAATCGACTTCTTTAAAAATCTTAGTTTCCCGTCAAGATGGCTATGAAGGTAAATGCAGTACTTTCATGACCCTGTAACCACATCAAAATCACAACTACACTACAGACAACCATCATTCAGAACTGTGATCTTTGTCCAGGTAATAAGCCCGAGTTAGAGCAGTGAGTTCAGCTCGCTGGGCAGATTTTACNACTAGAACACAAACCAGTGTCACTGCAGAACGACACGGTTGGAGGATGGAAAAACATTACCTTGACTCAATCATCTCCCTTAAATCGACTTCTTTAAAAATCTTAGTTTCCCGTCAAGATGGCTATGAAGGTAAATGCAGTACTTTCATGACCCTGTAACTACATCAAAATCACAACTACACTACAGACAACCATCATTCAGAACCGTGATCTCTGTCCAGGTGATAAGCCCGAGTTAGAGCAGTGAGTTCAGCTCGCTGGACAGACTTTACTTCCAGTGGATGAGAGCTCTCGATTCTGTCCACCACGGAAGTTACTGCACATCCCCTTCAGTAATGTCCCTGCTCAACCCTCAGATGAGATCCCTCTGGAACCAAACTCAAGCAGCAGCATCGATAGGAGTTTCCTGTACATCACTCCTGGGAACCCGGAGGTGGTCAGTCAGCACAACACAACTGTCTTCATGCTGTAACGGGGGTAACAGTCGCAGGGTTAAGGCGGTCACACCGAGTTACTGCGATATCGGGTGCAGGGAGCAGGACGCTTCCTAAGAAGCCCAACAACAGTCAGAGTCATGTTGAGTGTGATGAGAGGTCGGCAGAGTCACCGCAGAAAGCAGGCGAACAGAGGAGGGTAAAGAAGAATCCACAACTACTTCCTCTGTCTGATTACTCAGCCAGGCTGCAGCAAGCGGTCCGAAAACGGAATCCGACAGGGTGCGCGCCAAGGGTACTTTCTGCAGGAAGGGGGCTGGGCAGAGTCCCCGGTTCCCAGGCCTCAATACTCAAGTTCTTTCCAAGAACTTGCAGACCAAGTTCTCACCCCCACTGGGTAAACGCGCTAAAGAGCAGCTGGTCGGCGTCACCGTGGTTCTGGGTATAAACTCTCACCGAAGGAACTCACCTCCCCAGAGGTTCAAATTTGGGTCATGGCGCCCGGAGACCTGCTCCTGCTGCTCTCCGGGGCCCTGGCCCTGACCGAGGCCTGGGCCGGTGAGTGCGGGGTCGGGAGAGGACGGCCTCTGCGGGGCAGGGCCGTGGGGACTCTGCCGGGGCCCAGGATCCCTGGCCCACACCCCAGACGCCCCACGCCCGCCTCGGCCCCTGGCCTCCCCTTTCCCCGGCCCGCTGCGCTCAACGACTGCCCCCTATTCCTTCCTCCCCGACCGCTGGCCCTGCCGGCCCGCGCCCAGGCCCCCACAGCCTGAGATACTTGCACACCACCAAGTCCGGACCCGGCCCTGGAGATCACCAGTACAACGGCGTCATCTACGTGGACGACACGGAGATCGCGCGCTTCCACAGCGACACCGCGAGTTCCAGGCTGAAGCTGCGGGGGCCGTGGATGGAGCAGTGGTGGGTAGAGCAGGAGGGCGCACGGTTTTGGGAGGAGCAGACGCGGGAAATGCAGCACAACGCACAGCAGAGCAGAGCGAATCTGAACCAGCTGCGCGCGCACGGCGACCAGAGCGCACATGGTGAGCGCCGTGCGCCCATCACCGCCCCCATCCCCATGGACTGGCAGGGGTCGCCCCGAAACTGTGGGACCCGCGGGTATCCCGACCACGGAACAGCCCGGGAGTATTTTCACTTGGATTCATTTCGGTTTAGGGTTAGTTACCAGGGCAGTGGGGCGGGAGGGACTGTTCTACCTGCCTGGGTAAGTAGCCTGTGCTGACTGCGGGGCGGGGTCAGGGTCGCCCACTTGGCAGGAAATGACCGGCTGTGTCGTGGGGTCGGAAGGGCGCTTCCTCCGTGGGTTCAGTCAGTTCGCCTACGAGGGCACCGACTTCCTCGCCCTGAACCGGGACCTACCATCCTGGACCGCGGCCTCGGGGATCAGCTGGAGCGACATTGTGCTGGTCCCTGTCGCGAACTTTCAGAGGGTCTTCCTGGAGAGCACGTGTGTGGCCCGCCTCCACCTGTTCCTGAAGAAGGGGAAGGAGACCCTGCTCCGAGCAGGTACCAGGGCGCGGGCCTCCCCAGGAGGGGATCTGTGGGCTGGGGCGGCTTCCTACAAGGAGAGGACGGAAATGGGGCAGTGACAGAATGTCCCTCCTGCTCCGGAGAGGGAAGAGTCCCCCAGGTCTCCTTATTCTGTGACTCACCCGTGGGCCCAGATTCCTCTAAACGACAGTGAGGGACCCAGCCTCTCCCTGAAACACCACAGTGGGTCCCTCACACCCTGCAGCACCTGGGGCCCCAGGACACTCTCCTTTGTCTTCCAAGGCCTGACACTGGCCATTTTGTGTCATTCAGCCTCCACCCAAGTCTGTGTCTCCCCTTACAGACCTGGACACTCCTACCCTAGGTTCTCACTCTGAGTCTAGACCATTCCAAGGAAACAGGAGATTATCCCAGATGCCTCTGTCCAGGCTGGTGTCTGGGTGGTGCGCTCCCTTCCCCCACCCCCACTGTCCTGTCCACTCTCAGGGTGCTCACATGAGCACTGCTGGAGTGTCCCATGTCCCTGCAGGGTCCCTGAATTTTCTCACCCTCCCCTCAGACCCTCCAAAGACACATCTGACCCACCACCCCATCTCTGACCATGAGGTCACCCTGAAGTGCTGGGCCCTGGGCTTCTACCCTGCTGACATCACCCTGACCTGGCAGCGTGATGGGGAGGACCTGACCCAGGACATGGAGGCTGTGGAGACCAGGCCTGCGGGAAACGGGACCTTCCAGAAGTGGGCAGCTGTGGCTGTGTCCCCTGGAGAGGAGCAGAGATACACATGCCATGTGCAGCACCAGGGGCTGCCTGAGCCCCTGACCCTGAGATGGGGTGAGGAGGGGGAGTGGGCACAGAGCCTCTCCTCAGGGTGTCCCTGAGCAGGGTCAGGACTCAGGCCTGAGGCTGACCTCTCACCTTCCCCTCACAGACCCCCCTCCTCAGACCACCATCACCATCGTGGACATCGTGGGCATCGCTGCTGCCCTGGGTGTCCTTGGAGCTGTGGCTGCTGCAGCTGTGATGTGGAGGAGGAAGTGCTCAGGTGGGCAAGGGGTGGGGCTGGGTTCCCTGTCCCCCTGGGGGTCAAGCCCAGGTGGAAGTGTGCTCTCCCTGGTTAATGGGCATCGTGTCCCCACACGGGTGCTTGTCCATCTGGGGCCTGTTTCCTAACACAGACTCTTTAGTGAGGCTCGTGGGGAAGTGAGGGACACATTTATCACCTGGTGATGGGGACTGATTCCCAGCTGTCACAGGTCAGAGGGAAGGTCCCCGCTGAGGACAGGCATGCAAACAGGTGGTTGGTCCAGTCCCAGCCTGTGGACTCTCCCTGTATTTCCTGATCCTACCCTGGTGTTCAGTCACAGTTCTGGAACCTTCCCTGTGCTTCAGGAGTGTGGGTCTCCTTTAGGGTTATAGGACCCAGCCTTCCCCCTGACTTCTCACAGGACATTTTCTTCCCACAGGCAGAGGCAGGAAGAGCTATGCTAAGGCTGCCTGTGAGTCTGGGTGTTGGGGAGGTGACGTCTGGGACCCTTGGGAGAGTGTGGGCTGGAGTCTGTGAGGGGGGCTCCCCCACCCCAGTAACTCTGCTGTGTGTCTTCCCCAGGCAGCGACAGTTCCCAGGGCTCTGATGTGTCTCTCACAGCTCCTGAGAGTGAGACCCAGAGGACAGAAAATGGGGCCATTGGGATTGAGGGACACAAGTGGGTTTTGCGGATTCTCAGACTGGGACATTTGGAGCACGAGGTGGACTGTGGGACAATGGGACACTTTTGAGACTAACCTGAACTTCTTCATCACAACTTTCTTTCCCAGCTTGACAGAGACGCTTTGTGCAGGACTCGGAGCTGAAATTGTCAGTCTAGCCTCCCCTCTGGGATGGTGAATTCCCGACTGCTGTCATTAATATTGAAGTGTATACATATTTAATTATTTATTTATTTATTTATATTTTATATATATATATATATATATAAAAGTGATGGAAACTAAAAGCTCCAAGGTATGTAGTAGTTTCTGATAGGTATTATTCGATCTACGCCTTCACCCCATTTATTAACCCACTTAAGTTATTTTAAATTCATAAACTCACAATCAGATTTGGAAACAACCCAGGTGGGACAGACTCTGTGTCACAGGACAAGGGGACCTCAGGGCTCCCCAGTGATGTTCCCTGTGACCACCTGTGCTCCATGCACTACTCAGGGTTTCTTCCCCCACATCTGAATGTACTTTTTAGAGCCTGTGGCTGTGGCTGGTTGAGTCCCCTGAATCTAACCACGTGCCGATTTGATGCTTAGGAGTCACCCCAAGCTTCCTGGTCCCCTCATGTAGACCTCAGGGGTGTCTGTGTGGGGTTCAGAGAGCTGACCAATCAGAAGGTGAGGACACCTGCCTAAAGCAGGAAGTGTCCCAGCGTCCACTGTCCTTAATCCACTGCAGACACTGCTCTCATTCTGTGGAGGCTGAGTCCTGGAAGGAGCCAATGTCCTTCATGGCTTCCTCTGAGAGTTCCTCCTCAAGGCAGAGCCCTCGGGCCACAGGGTCAGTCTGGCTGCTGAGCTGAGAACAGAATCAGGAGCCAAGGACCAGCGAGGCAGGAGGGAGAGGTGTGGGGAAGCTCCCAGGGTTCCAGGCTGCAGGGGCTGGGTGTTCTGACGGGGCTGTGAGCGGTGGGGACAGTGGGGAGGGACTGGACACTGAATGCATTTGGAAGGTGGATTTCACAGCATCTCCTAGGGATTCAGTCTGGGGTGTGGGAAGGAGTCAAGGAGGACACCCCACGTTTGTGCTATGCCAGCAGAAAGATGGGGTTACATCAGCAGAGACGGGGAAGATGCTGGTAGGAGTGTGGGGGACGGGTGGGCATTTCAAGCATTCAGCTGAAGAGAAGGTCAAGGTGAGGTATGTGTTAGACACACCAGTGAGGAGTCAGGTTGGACAGATGAGTGTGGGGACCTTGAGGAGAAATATCTGGGCTGGAGACATAGACTTGGAGGTCATGCTGCAAAAATGACATTAAATCCATGAGTGTGGATGAGCCCACCAAGGGAGCCAGGACTGTGGAAGAGGAAGGAACAAGGACACTACACCTCCCTGTCCCGACAGTGGGGACATTCATCCTAGTGACTCACTCAGGTGGGTGACGGTCAGATCTCCCCGTCATACAGGCACCATTTGGTATTTGTCATTCATCAGGAATTTCTAAGGAGATGTTGAGATTGTCCCGCTGTGCCCTTCACCACTTCCACACTCACCCTCCTCAGTCCCTCTCATAATTTCCACCCAAGTCAACAGGAGTATGACGGTTGTCCTGTACCAACCCTCAGTATTTTTTCCTTAGGATGTACAGTACAGCACAGGGAATACAGTCAATAATATCATGATGAATATTTATGGTGTCAGATGGGTTCTAGATTTATCAGGGAGATTATTCAATAAACTATGCCAATGTTTAATCACTGCACTTTCCACCCAAAACTGCTATAATATTGTATGTCAACTGTAATTGAAAAGTAAAAAAATATTCCAAGTTTAAAAAGTTATAACTTGGACTTCATGCCCAATATTCTGAGAGCAGTTTGGGGGAAAAAGTTGAGTATTTTGTGACGAGCCCACAAGCCATCCTGGTCCCCAGTAGATTTGGATGCACACAGTTCTGTGAGGTGACAGGGACCCGGGTTGGGGAAAGGCCCTGAAGCCACATTTCAATGTCCCTCCCACCCTGGGGAAGGAAAAGTACTTCATAATCTGTCATATGAGGGTGGAAGGCACATGGTGTTTTCTCTACTGTGGAGTAAAGTCAAGTGGAAGATTTAGAAGGTGAGTCTCAGCCCCACGTCCTGCAAACCTGCAAATGCTCGCTCTCTGCAAGTAACCCTCTGACCGATTTCTGGGAAGAAAGAATGGAATCCAAAAATTTCTACTTTACACACAAAAGGATTTTTGTGTGGGATATTGGGAGCTCATTTTGTTTCAGGAGAAGCCCCAGAACAGACCTGAGGCTGTGAGCAGCGAGAGCTGTGGGACTAGAACCCACAGGGGGACCAGCCTGGGTCACAGGGATGACAGTGTGAGGGACTTGGGGACAAGCTCTGACCAGAGAAGGAGCTGAGGGAAAAGGTCCAGCAGGAAACACTGTGACAGGAACTGCCAGCACAGATGTCCCTGCATCCCTGTGACATCGAGACTCTAAGTCAGCTCCACCCAGGGAACAGGGGACACTTCTCAGGCTCCTGCCCACTGCTCCTGAGGGCATCTCAGTTGTTGTCACCTCTGCCTGAGGCTGCTATGTTGTGGTCATGTCCTGTGTCATGTTCATTGTTCTCAGGGTCTAGCCCAGCATCTCCATGGTGCTTCTCCTGCACAGACACCACCAGAGGCTGCAGCACATTCACAGCCCGCAGCCACCACCAATGCCCTGCAGAGACCAGAGCCACCCACACCATCCCGATGCTGGTGGGCACCTTTGTCACCTCCTACGTGCTCAGTTCCATTTCCACTTTTTACGTAACTGTGTGACAGGGCCCTCATCTCTGGTGGGTGCAGACCTCCCCTAGTTGGCTTCCTGTTCTCCTGCTCTTCGCCCCTCACTGCGGATGCTCAGGGAGCCTAGGGCTCCTGGGGACATGGGCTGTTGGAAGTGACTCTTGACAATCTGATCTGTGGGTGTTGCTGTTTATAATATTCTTTTTTTTTTCAATCTTTAAAGAGGAAGGGAAGGAGAGAAGGAGAGGAGAGAAATATCAGCATATGGTTGCCTCTCGTGAGTCCCCCACTGGGGAACTGGCCTACAACCCAGGGGTGTGCCCTGACTGGGAATGGAACCGTGATCGTGTAGTTCGAAGGCCCACGCTCAATCCACTGAGCCACACCAACCAGGGCTGTTTATAATATTCCTAATTACACTGTTTAGTGATCCTTCACCAAATGCCAATGTTGTACATAAATCCACAGTGAACTTTATTTTTAAGTTAAAACATAACTGACACACAACCTCGTGTAAGTGTAAGGTGTCCAGCGTGTTTATTTGATGCACTTACATTGCTCATGTGCCCCCTAACGGTGGTGACCCACCTGGGACCCGTGTGGTTGTGCGAACAGCACAGAGGCTCTCACACCTGGACGGTCTCCCTCCTGCTCACCCAGACGGCAGGGCTCAGCCTGATGCCCCTGGTCTGCAAGGCTGCCCAGCACGTTGTTGTACAAAACAACACGAGATTAACTCCACACAAGAGACAATGACACTATCAAGAGACCCGGTAAAGAGGAAGTGTGGGATTCCCTGCAGTCAAACAGACCCAACCTTCCTACCCCAAAGACTTCTCCGTTTAACCTCACCCTGAAACTGTGGTTACTGATCTGAGAGTGGGACACTGAGGGAGAGGTAGGTCAGCAACCACCACTTACTTTGCTGAACACTCTCAGTAGCCTGATATCGGGCTTTAGGGTGCAGAGGTGAACACACAGCTGTAGTGACAATTTCTCATTTACATGTTTTAACATTTTATAATTTTTATACTGAATATATATTTATCATATGAATTGCATATTATCTATACACACATCAGTGATTTAAAAAGCTTTGTGGACATGTATAAAAGGGAAGGCAGATGGGGAGGAAAGTCAAGGGCTCAGCCCAGGGCTGACAGTGCTGGACTCGGTGTCTGGGCTCTGGGCAATGAACTTGCACACCCTCCCCCACTGCTCACTCAGGGCGCTGCCCTCTGTGGAGGCCAAGCTGGGTCTTTCCCTCCTTCTCGGGTGTGGTCACTCGTATCTCATCAACTCTCTGTTGCTTTTAAGAAGTGACATTTTGATTACACATTCTCTTTTTAGCCTTTTGCAGTCAGAGGATTTGCCCACGCCCTCTAGACCTCCTTGTCAGGAATGCAATTTGGAAGGCACTCGGTGGGTCCCAGGGAAGATGTTCAGAGTCTGAATCTTAAATCTTGATGTGAGGATGGTGTGTCGGGAGTTTTATAAGTGAAGAGATTTTATGTAACTTGCTCTTTGAAAAGATTATTCATGCACATACAAGAAAATTCAAAAGACTCTCAAGAATACACAACATTAAATGAGTCACCTTGTCCCCCTGCCCCCTCAGTCACCCAAGTCCTCTCCCAGGAAACCATCCCAGTGAGTCATCCCTGATTCCTCCTCCCAGGAAAACCTACCTGGGCACTAAGGTTGGTGTTAGGGCTGTAAAAAGAGCTCCGGCCACAGACTGGGAGAAAATGTCTGCAAATCACTTGTTTATGAATACACGTAGGAATCCTCAAACTCAAGGAGAAGAAAACTACTCGATACAAAGCGATCAATATTCTAGACAGACACTACACCAAAGAATCCATGTCAGCCCCGGGTGGGTGGCTCTGGGGGTGGCAGTGTTGTCCCGGACAGCACCAGGTGAGGGGTTTGACCCCTGGTCAGGGCCCAGAGGTAGGTTTGGTGTATGATCCCCTGGCCGGGCGTCCACGGGAGGCAACCGGTCGGTGTTTCTCCCTCACATCAGCGTTTCTCTCTCAGCCCAGTTCTCTGGCCCACCAGACTGCTCATGACTCAGGTGTCCCAACTCACTTGGTAGCCGAGGCTTAACTGAAACCCTCTCCCACCTCCCCCAACAGACATCTGATGCCAGCTCTCATGGCCGGTGCTCAGACTGACCCTCCTGTACCTGGGAACAGCGCGGCTCTTTACCTAACCCACTGCCCCGGCTCACATCCAGGAACCCTGAGGCAACAGCCCAGAAGCACAAGAGACTAACCCCTCTCCTACCCCCCCACAAACCCCCGTGCTTTAGAAAGAAAAAATCATTCCTGCCTTCCCTCCCCAGGTTGCAGTCTGGTCCGACTCAGCCCACCTGTAAACGCAGCCCCAAACAAAGGTGCTTGAATCAGACCATCCGGCTCCTCCCACCTGGACACCTTGCACACTTCTAACGGTCTCTGTGTAGATCCTCCTCAGACACCTGAGCATCCCTGTGCTCACAGTCACCAGCATTCCAGTGACTGGAGCATGTGGAGACATCCCACCCTTTCGCTTCCACAAAACCACAACACAACAAACATCCGTATATATATGTAGACGTGTGTGATTATCTTCTTAGGGCAAATTCCTACAGGAGGAATTTCTGTGTCAAGATGTCAGCACATTTAAATTGCTGACACGTCTTGCAAAAGCGTCCTTCAAAAGTTTTGTCCCGGTTTTCAACTCCTTCAACCTTTACAACAGAATGTGTTCCCATCCTCTGGCTGAAATGCTCATCATTTGCTTTTATCTCTGCCACACTGATACATTTTTATTCCTTTTTTTCTTATTCTGCATTCTCATTTTTGCTTACATGCATTTATTACAAATGTAATTGTTTCCCACATGCGTTTATTCTTTTTCAAACTGCTTCTTAATATTCTTTATGTTTTGACTGAGTTGCAGTTTTTTTAAAAAATTTTTTAGAGAGAGGGGAAGGGAGGGAGAAAGAGAGGGAGAGAAACATCAATGTGTGATTGCTTCTTGGGCGCCCCCCTTTGGGGACCTGGCCAGCAAGGCAGGCAGGTGCCCTGACTACTATTGCATTGGTGACCCTTTGCTTACTTACCATTACAGCATTCAATCCACTGAGCCACACCAGCCAGGGCTGAGGTGTAAATATTTTAGATATTGAATTTAAGAAGGACAAATAAAATGCCAGAATAATAAAGCGCTTCTCAGGCCAGGAAAGGCCAAAGGACTTTATCACCACTAAACCAGTATCACAGGAAATGTTAAAGGGTCTCCTTTAAGAACAACAAGAAGAAGAAAATGAAAATATGCATAATGAAATGGCAATAAATACACGTCGATCAAGATTTATTGTAAATGAAAATGCATTAATTGTGCTAAGTCGGACAACAAGCCCTCACTGGTGCTGTCCCCAGGAGACTCGGTCTGAAGGACAGACACACGCACGCAGACTGGAAGTGAAGGACTGTGAAGCACATTTCAGGAAAGCGGAAACAAACGAGCAAACAAACAAAGCTGGGACGGCACTGCCTACACCAGACAGCACGGACCTGAAAACAAAGGCGACGTGAGAAGACACAGAGAAGGACCCAGCGGCTCCACTCCTCAGTATTTCTCTGAACAGACCCAACACGCTGCACGGAAAACAGATGCACGTCCATAGGTTCACTGCGGCCTTATTTACATAAAATATGGAAGCGCCCTGAGTGTCCTTCAATCCATGGATGGCAATCATGGCAGTGGTGCATCTACACCACAGAACACGACTCAGCCACAAACATGCACGAAATCTCTCCACTGGCAACAACAGGCACGGAAGGAACTGTGCTGAGTGACCTACGTCACACAGAGAGAGGCGAATGCCACATGACCGCACCTCTATGTGGAATCTACAAATGACGTCATCGAGCAGAACAGAAAGACACTCACAGATACAGGCGACAGACTCACGTCTGCCAGATGGGAGGGGGGTGAGTGGGCCGGGTGAAAACGGTGACGGGATTAAGCAGTACAAATTGGTCGTTACAGAATGACCAGGGGGGGTGTCAAGTCCAGCGTAGGGAATACATGGAATACAATAATATTTTAATAAATACAAATGGTGTCAGGTGGGTACTAGATGTATCGGGGATATCAGTTTGTAACTGATATAAATGTCCAATCACAGAGTTGTACAGCAACTAATATAATATTGTACATCAGCTGTAAAGGAGAAATAAGGACTTCTGGCCAAGATGGAGGCATAGGTAGACACATTGTGCCTCCTCCCACAACCAAAAGAAGGACCAGAACAATTTCGAAACAAGAAACAACCAGAACTGACAGAAAATCGAACTGTATGGAAGTCGGACAGCCAAGGAGTTAAAGAAGAAGCATTATACAGACCAGTGGGAGGGACGAGCCGGGCAGCTGGGCAGAGAGGACTGGAGGCAAGGTGGCAGCTGGCGGACCCGGCCGGGTGGGGGGATTGTGAAGGGGCGCAGCACACGAGGCAGCTGCCGGACCACACAGTCCCACATCCTCGCGCAGATAAACCAGACGAAACTGGGGAGCGGGACAGACCGCACAACCCAGGGTCCCAGCGAGAAGCAATGGAGCCTCAAACCTCTGACTGAAAACACCTGTGGGGTTGAGGCAGCAGGAGGAGAAACTCCCAGCCTCACAGGAGAGTTCACTGGGGACACCCACAGGGTCCTAGAATGTACACAAACCCGCCCACCCGGGGACCAGCACCAGAAGGTCCCAGTTTGCTTGTGGGAGGCAGGGGAAGTGACTGAAATCTGGCAGAGAGTGGAACAAGCACCACTGATCCCCCTTGGACTCCTGCCCCACATACAGCGTCACAACCCAGCGAGGTGGGTGGCCCTGCCCTGGTGAACACCTAAGCCTCCGCCCCTCATACAAAACAGGTGCATCAAGAAAAAAAATTAGCCCAAATGAAAGAACACATCAAAGCTCCAGAAAAAAATACAACTAAGTGACAAAGAGGCAGCCAACCTATTAGGTGCACAGTTCAAAATACTGGTGATCAGGATGCTCACAGAATTGGTTGAATTTGGTCACAAATTACATGAAAAACATAAGGCTATGCTAAGTGAAATAAAGGAAAATGTACAGAAAACCAATAGTGATGGGAAGGAAACTGGCACTCAAATCAAGGGAGTGGACCAGAAGGAAGAAAGAAACATCCCATTAGAAAAGAATGAAGAAACAAGAATTCAAGAAAATGAAGAGAGGCTTAGGAACCTCCAGGACATCTTTATATGTTCCAATATCCAAATCATATGGGGCACCAGAAGGAGAAGAGGAAGAACAACAAGCAGAAAAGTTATTTGAACAAATAATAAAGAACTTCCCCAATCTGGTAAAGAAAATAGACTTCCAGGAAGTCCAGGAAGTTCAGAGAGTCTCAAAGAAGTTGGCCCCAAGAAGGAACACACCAAGGCACATCATAATTACATTAGCCAAGATGAAAATGAAGGAGAGAATCCTAGAAGCAGCAAGAGATAAGGAGACAGTCACCTACAAAGGAGTTCCCATCAGACTGTCAGCTGATTTCTCAAAAGAGACCTTACAGGCAAGAGGGGCTGGAAAGAAGTATTCCAAGTCATGAAAGGCAGGGACCTACATCCAAGATTGCTCTATCCAGCAAAGCTTTCATTGAGAATGGAGGGACAGATAAAGTGCTTCTCAGATAAGGTCAAATTCAAGGAGTTCATCACCACCAAGCCCTTATTACATGAAACATTAAAAGGACTTATCTAAGAAAAAGAAGACAAAAAACAAGTATACTAAAATGACAGCAAACTCACAATGATTAACAACCACACATAAAGCAAAAACAAAAGCAAAAACAAGCTAAGCAAACAACTAGAACAGGAACCGAACCATAGAAATGGAGATCACATGGAGAGTTATCAACAGGGGAGTGGGAGGGAGAGAGAGGGGGGAGAAGGTACAGAGAATAAGTAGCATAAACGGTAGGTAAAACATAGACAGGGAGGGTAAGAATAGTGTGGGAAATGTAGAAGCCAAAGAACTTATAAGTATGACCCATGGACATGAACTAAAGGGGGGAATGTGGGTGGGAGAGGGTGTGCTGGGTGGAGGGGAGGAGAAAGAGGAAATGGGACAACCCTAATAGCATAATCAATAAAAATATCTTTTAAAATAAATACAAGCTCTGAACAGAAAAAAAACCAGAATTTTGGAAAACTTATGTGTCACCACAGCAGCCAGACGGCTTCCCAGAGCTGACAAACACTTTCAATGGGATCTGCAGTAATGTTAACAAATATGATTTTTTTTTTTGCTAGTACAATTGTGATTTTTGATGATGTGCATTCAAATGCACCAACACTGGGAGATCTCTATCATTAGTGAAACGATACATTAACTTAAATAATCCTGCATCAGTACAAGAGCCACTCACGTCATGTAACAGAGTAGGAAACACTCGGTGGATTTATCTCGGGTTCCACTTTCCAAAGATCTTTTCAGGAACTACCACGTGTGTGGCTTTAGTGTACGATCAAAGCTGAATACCCACACTTAAAAGAAAAGGTTATTAAAAATGCTTCCCTACATAGTTGTATGAAGCTGTGCATTTTTCATATACAGAAACCAAAGTAGTAAATGAAACACGGCAGCAAATATGAAAATCCAGCTGTCTTCTAATGATACAAACGCCGAGACTTGCAAAAAAAATGTAACAAGTAAGCAAATTCACTCTTCTCACTACTTTTGATTTGGGGAATAGTTATTTTTTATAAGAAATATTTGTTCTGTTCACATGTCATAGGTTATTAAAGTTACTCTAAATATTTTTCAAAGTATTTTTCCTTATGGTAACATTGATACCTATTATGCTTCCAGACAGTTGCTTTGGCCATCCCTCCTACTTTGTAAGGCAGTACAGAGATTCTGAAAACGAAATGTGTGAGACGCGACGAATACAACAGCCCGTGGGCCGGGACTCAGGGAGACACAGGGCCAGACGCTTCTCCGGGGAGGGGGGCGCTCAGCTCAAACTCCCGGGTCCCCAGACCCGGCTGTAGGGTCTTAGCAAGAGATCTACGGGACCAAGATGGGGGAAAGAGGGTACTCACAGGACGGAGGGCTCCCCTTCTCCTCCGGGTTTCGCTCCTCCCTCTTACAACCTATCGCAGGTCCTACCTTCTGGATACACGTGACGCTTCCGCGGTTTTCACTGCCATTGGATGTCCGAACACCGAGGTAGCCAATCAGCGTCACCGTGGTTCTCTGTACCAGGTCTTCGCCGCCAACCAGAAGCCATTCTCCCCAGATGCTCGGGGCGGCTCCTGGGGTCCGGACTTCTGCTCCTGCTGCTCTCGGGGGCCCTGGCCGTGACCGAGACCTGGGCGGGTGAGTGCGGGGCAGGAGCCAGGGGACCAGGTGCGGACGCAGGACCGGGGAAAGCGCGCCTCCAGCACCCGCGGCTCAGACCGCGGACCCCCAACTCCCGCGTCGCCCCCCCTCCCCCCCGCCCCTTCCTGTCCTCGCCCGCCCTCCCTCCTTGCCCCGCACTCCTGCCCTTAACCGCCCGACCTCCAAGGACCCAGGACGAGTGTCCTTCCCGCCCCCAGGGTCCCACAGGCTCACCGTGTTCAGCACCGCCGTGTCCGGACCCGGCCGTGGGAACTCCCGGTACGTCGTTGTCGGCTACGCGGACGACACGGAGATCGCGCGGTTCGACAGCGACGCCCAGAGGCCTAGGCTGGAGCCGCGGGTGCCGTGGATGGAGCAGCGGTGGGTGGAGCAGGAGCATCCACATTTTTGGGACGACTATACACGGGACGTCAACAACTACGAACAGATGTACGGAAGGAACGTGGACAATCTGCGCGCCTACTACAACCAGAGCGAGGACGGTGAGCCACGTGCGCCCGGGTACCCACAGAAAGGCCAGGTTCCCCCCCCCCACTATCCGAGTCCCGGCGTCACTCGGTGGCTGCGGGGCGCCCCTGACATCCAACCCAGAAGGAATCCATGGGGACTTTAACCCGTTTGAATGATCAGTTTGGGTTCGACACCGAGAGTCGGGTCCTCACTAGTCAGGTACAGGGCAGACCCTCCTGGTCCGGGTGGGAATCAGTGGAGGGACCTGACCCCGGGGCGTGGTCAGGGGCTCACACCTTCCAGGAGATGAGGGGCTGCGTCGTGAGATCGGACGGGCGCTTCCTCCGCGGGTACAATCACTTCGCCTACGACGGCACCGACTACATCGCCCTGAACGAGGACATGCGCTCCTGGACCGCAACCGACTCCGCCGCCCGCATCACCTGGCGTGAGTTGGTGGAGCTCCCTGATGCGGAACGGCGGCCGGTAATCCTAGGGGACCTATGCGTGCGGTGGATCCACCTGTTCCTAGAACACGGAAAGGAGACGCTGCTCCGAGCAGGTACCAGGACGCGGGCCTCCGAGACGCAGGGATCTGTGGGCTGGGGCGGCTTCCCAGGAGAGGGGAATGGGGCAGGGTCAGAGTGTCCCTCCTGCTCCGGAGAAGGGAGAGTCCCCCAGTTTCCTTATTTTGTGACTCACCCGCGGGCCCAGCTTTCTCTAAAGGACAGTGAGGGACCCAGCCTCTCCCTGAAACACCCACAGCAGGTCCCTCACACCCTGCAGCACCTGGGGCACCAGGACGCTCCCCCTGGTTCTGGGCTGAGACCTTCCCTGGAGGCCTGACTCCAGCATTTGTGAGTCATTCAACCTCCACCTAAGGCTGTATCTCCCCTGAAAGACCTGGACACTCCTACCCTAGGTTCTCACCCTGATTCTGGAACTTTCCAAGAAATAGATTATATCCCAGGTGTCTCTGACCAGGCTGGTGTCTGGGTGGTACACTCCCTTCCCCCACCCCTGATATCCTGTCCACTCTCAGGGAGGTCACAGGAGCACTGCTGAAGTGTCCCATGACCATTCACAGTTCCTGAATTTTCTCACCCTCCCCTCAGACCCTCCAAAGACACACATGACCCACCACCCCATCTCTGACCATGAGGTCACCCTGAGGTGCTGGGCCCTGGGCTTCTACCCTGCTGACATCACCCTGACCTGGCAGCGTGATGGGGAGGACCTGACCCAGGACATGGAGCTTGTGGACACCAGGCCTGCAGGGGACGGAACCTTCCAGAAGTGGGCAGCTGTGGCTGTGCTCCCTGGAGAGGAGCAGAGATACACGTGTCATGTGCAGCACCGGGGGCTTCCCGAGCCCCGGACCCTGAGATGGGGTGAGGAGGGGGTGTGGGCACAGAGCCTCTTCTCAGGGTGTCCCTGAGCAGGGTCAGGTCTCAGGCCTGAGGCTAACCTCTCACCTTCCCCTCTCAGACCCCCCTCCTCAGACCACCATCAGCACCATGACCATCGTGGGCATCGCTGCTGCCCTGGGTGTCCTTGGAGCTGTGGCTGCTGCAGCTGTGATGTGGAGGAGGAAGTGCTCAGGTGGGCAAGGGGTGGGGCTGGGTTCCCTGTCACCCTGGGGGTCAAGCCCAGGTGGAAGTGTGCTCTGCCTGGTTAATGGCATTGGTGTCCCCACACGGGTGCTTGTCCATCTGGGGCCTGTTTGCTAACACTGACTCTTTAGTGAGGCCCTTAGTGAGGCCCATGGGGAAGTGAGGGACAGACTTATCATATGATGATTCTTGCGATGGGGACTGATTCCCAGGTGTCACAGGTCAGAGGGGAAGGTCCCTGCTGAGGACAGATGTCCAGAGAGGCAGTTGGTCCAGTCCCCACACGTGTACTCTCCCTGTCTTTCCTGATCCCACCCTGGGTGCTCAGTCACAGTTCTGGAACCTTCCCTGTGCTTCAGGAGTGTGGGGCTCTTCTAGGGTCACGGTACCCAGCCTCCCCCTCACTTCTCACAGAATGTTTTCTTCCCACAGGCAGAGGCAGGGAGAGCTACACTCAGGCTGCCTGTGAGTCTGGGTGTTGGGGAGGTGACATCTGGGACCCTTGGGAGAGTGTGGGCTGGAGTCTGTGAGGGGGCTTCCCCACCCGTAACTCTGCTGTTGTGTCTTCCCCAGACAGTGACAGTGCCCAGGGCTTTGGTGTGTCTCCCACAGCTCCTAAGGGTGAGACCCTGAGGGCAGGAAGTGGGGGGCACTGGGACCGAGGGGCACTAATGGGTTTGGGGATTCTCAGGTGGGACATTCTGAGCATGTGGTGGCTGTTGGAGTTGTGACACTTCTGAGACTGACCTGAATTTTTCACAGTAACTTTCTTTCCAGGGTGACAGAGCTGCTTTCTCCAGGACTTGGTGCTAAAACAGTCACTGCAGCCTCCCCTTGGGACTTTTTGGATCCCTGACTGCTGTTCCTGCAAGCAGCCTCGGAATGTTATTGAATCATCTCAATGTCTATGCATTATTTTAATCTAGTGATATATGTGTAAATAAATCATAAGTGATTTATTTAAAAGCTCCAAGGTGTATTGTTTCTGGTAGGTGTTATTCTGTCTACACCTTCACCCTGTTTGTTAAGCTGTTCTAAGTTGCTTTAAATTCACAAACTTCCCATGAGGTGGGGAGGACAACTCGGGTAGGACAGACTGTGTGCCACATGACAAGGGGACCACACGGCTCCCCAGTGATGTTCCCTGTGACCACCTGTGCTCCATGCACTATTCAGGGTTTCTTCCCGCACATCAGAAAGTGACCTCCGGCTGTGGCTGGTTGAGTCCCCTGATTCTAACCAAGTGACGCTTTGTTGCCTTGCAGCTGCCCCAATCTTTCAGACCCCCCTCTAGAGGTCAGAGGTGTCCATGTAGAGGTTCAGAGAGCTGACCAATCAGAAGGTGAGGACACCTGCCTAAAGCAGGAAGTGTCCCAGCGCCCACTGTCCTTAATCCACTGCAGACCCTGCTCTCATTCTGTGGATGCTGAGTCCTGGAAGGTCATGGCCAAGGAGCCCATGTCCTTAGTGGCTTCCTCTGAGAGTTCCTCCCCAAGAGAGAGCCCTCGGGCCACAGGGTCAGTCTGGCTGCTGAGCTGAGAACAGAATCAGGAGCCCAGGGACCAGCGAGGCAGGAGGGAGAGGTGTGGGGAAGCTCCCAGGGTTCCAGGCTGCAGGGGCTGGGTGTTCTGACGGGGCTGTGAGTGGTGGGAACAGTGGGGAGGGATTGGACACTGAATGCGTTTGGAAAATGGATTTCACAGCATTTCCTAGGGATTCAGTCTGGGGTGTGGGAAGGAGTCAAGGAGGACACCCCACGTTTGTGCTGTGCCAGCAGAAAGATGGGGTTATGTCAGCAGAGACGGGGAAGATGCTGGTAGGAGTGTGGGGGAGGGGTGAGCATTTCAAGCATTCAGCTGAAAAGAAGGTCAAGGTGAGGTGTGTGTTAGACACACCAGTGAGGAGTCAGGTTGCACAGATGAGTGTGGGGACTTTGAGGAGACATGTCTGGGCTGGGGACATAGGTGTGGAGGTGATACAACGAGAATGACATTAAATCCATGAGTGTGGATGAGGCCACCAAGGGAGCCAGGACTGGGGAAGAGGAAGGAACAAGGACTGGACACTGCACCTCCCTGTCCCGACAGTGGGGACGTTCATCCTGGTGACCCACCAGGTTGGTGACAGCCAGGTCTCCCCGTCACACAGTCACCATTTGGTGTTTGTCCTCCATCAGGAATTGACAGGGAGATGCTCTGAGATTGTCCTGCTGTGCCCTTCACCACCTCCACACTCACCCTCCTTAGCTTCTCTTATAACTTCCACCCAAGTCAGCGACAACATGGTGGCTGTCCTGTGTCAGCCCTGGACAAATATGAGTGTGGTGTGGAGGACAGCAGGGGGGAGTAGGAAGTGATATTGTCATGACTACGTATGGTGGCGATAGGTACTAGATATCATGGGGAGATTATCTAATGAGCTGATATGAAACATATATATATGTTTCATCACTATGTTTTATAGCTGAAACTAATATAATATAGCATGTTAAGTGTAATTGAAAATTAAAAGAACTCATGGACATGGACAACAGTGTGGTAATTGCATGGGGGAGGGGTGGGTGGAGGTGGGAGAAGTATATGGAGGGATAAATGGCGATGGAAAAAGGAAAAATAAAATAATTGTCTTAAGTTTAAAAAAAAAAGTGCTAAGTTGACCAGTATGAGGTACCTGGGGGACAGAGTTTGGACAAGAGAAGGAGCTGAAGGAACAGGCCCATGAGAAACACCGTGAAGGGAGCTCCTGGCCCAGATGTCCCTGCACCCCAATGACATGTGCCTCTAAGCTCAGGTCCTCCCCAGGGAAGAGGGGACACTTTCTCTGCTCCTGCCCACTGCTCCTGAGGGAATCTCTGTAATGGCCACCCTGTCCCCAGTCACCAGATGTGCCTGAGGGTGACCTGCATGGGACAAGTTTGCTCTATGTTAGAGATGCCCAAGGCACCCCTTGCACACAGTGTCACTGACAGGAGAGGTGACATGATAGTGGCATCTCTGTGGGAGGTCAGGACCACTCACTCTGTCCCTGTNCTCATGGACATGGACAACAGTGTGGTAATTGCATGGGGGAGGGGTGGGTGGAGGTGGGAGAAGTATATGGAGGGATAAATGGCGATGGAAAAAGGAAAAATAAAATAATTGTCTTAAGTTTAAAAAAAAAAGTGCTAAGTTGACCAGTATGAGGTACCTGGGGGACAGAGTTTGGACAAGAGAAGGAGCTGAAGGAACAGGCCCATGAGAAACACTGTGAAGGGAGCTCCTGGCCCAGATGTCCCTGCACCCCAGTGACATGTGCCTCTGACTCAGCTTCTCCCCAGGGAAGTGGGGACACTTTCTCTGCTCCTGCCTGCTGCTCCTGAGGGAATCTCTGTAATGGCCACCCTGTCCCCAGTCACCAGATGAGCCTGAGGGTGACCTGCATGGGACAAGTTTGCTCTGTGTTAGAGATGCCCCAGGCTCCCCTTGCACACAGTGTCACTGACAGGAGAGGTGACATGATAGTGGCATCTCTGTGGGGAGGTCAGGACCACACACTCTGTCCCTGTACCTGGGGTCAGGAGCCACCCTGCCTGACCTGTCCCTGCACAGAGCTGTGGAGCTCAGACCAGCCAGGTGGGGGCTCCCCCAGGTCCACTCTCAGGGCAGAACCAGGAGGGGTCAGCCCAGGAGGGACTGGGACCTGTGGGTGGGCAGCGCCCTGGGCAGGACTGTGCTGAGCCTGTCTGGTCCTGAGAGGCCTCTCCTGCCTTGGGGGGGGGGGGGACAAGTAGGGGGTGGGGAAGTGCTGGGGTGTTTCAGGTGGGGCCAGACTCAGGAGGGTCCCTGCAGGTCCCTGTGCCCTGGAGGCCCCGTCAGTGACAGAGAGCGGTCAGTCCCTTTGCTACCTGTGCCCAGACTTGTATGGCCTGGAGTTAGGGTTGGGTGTGAGGTCAGGAGTGGGAATTAATGTGCAGAGTTTGGATTATGACTTAAATATCCGTGATCATGAAATAAGACCCAATGACAGACACACTCACAGCTACAGACAGAAGGACACAGAGAAGTGTCTGCCCCTCGGTGACCCCCCCCACCAACACACACACTTGTCCTGTTTCAAATCCCCTGCAGGAGGCGCCAGCCTCACAGGAAGTTCTGCTGGGGCGTCGTCACCCTCCCCTGTGGTTACTGTGTGAGTGAGTGTCACTCATGTTTCTGTCTCCCATTGAATGGGGACACCCCTCTGAGCCCTCGTAACCCCAAGGCAGTGGGGAAGGAAAAAGAATTTGGAGTGAGATGAAGACCCATTATTTTTCAAGTCTGCCAGAATGGGTGCATGTTATGAAAACAACTAATATATGGGTCTTCTTTTTTTAATAAATACAATCATGAATCATACAATTCCTTCCTCAGTAACTGAACAGAGTGCGTCACATTTGGAAATACGGAGGAAAGAATGCACCTTGGGCCATGCTGTGGCCTGCAGGTTTGTGTCCATAAATCCATGTGCAGAACTTAGAACCCCGGCCCTGGCTGGTATCTCAGGTGCATGCAGTTGGATCCCGGATGCATGAGTAAGTTCAACAACCAATCCATGTCTCTCTGTCTGTCTGTCTC
>NW_028093851.1:0-2670 GCF_014824575.4 Sturnira hondurensis | reverse complement strand
GATATGGTGAAAAACACCAGAACTACTCTTTTCTCAAGAAGGAGAGATATTAATGATGTATTGAAGACATTCAAGTATTGTCTTTTTAATATGTCTCTGAAGAAAACATTAGCTTACTAGTTAAAATTTGGTTCAGTTTAGCAATATTATTGAACCCTGAAAAGAATGCTCATTTTTTTTCGCCCTGGCTGGTGTAGCTCAGTGGATTGAGCCTGGGCCTGAGAACCAAACAACCTCGGTTCTATTCCCAGTCAGGGCACATGCCTGGGTTGCAGGCCAGTTCCTGGCAGGGGATGCACCAGAGGCAACTATGCATTGATATTTCTCTCCCTCTCTCCTTCCCTTCCCCTCTAAAAAAGATAAATAAAATCTTTAAAAAAAGAATGGTCATTTTTCTTTTAAGATGTACCCCAGTGTGATACCAGGTTTTATGGGAGCAGGAGGAAGAAGGTGTTGGAGCACATTACTGTGCAGAGGGGGTACATGCGCTCCAAGGGTGTTCCATTCCAAAGAGGCTGATGGGGGGAGGTGTGAGTGCAGGATTGAGGGTGTGTGGTATTTTATTACAAAGGTAAAAGATCATTTAGATTCCCTCAAAAGTCAGAATGTTTGGGAAAATTGGGTTAGTATGAGTACTGAGATATTTGTAGAATAACACCAGTATTCTAACTAATTTCTAGCTAATGAACTGAACTGTAGTCAGTTCATTCATTCATTCATTCCTTGAGTACAGAATAACTTCTTAACCTTCTGCATATCACAGTTTATGTATAGGAGATGCAAAGTCAAGAGACGATGCATGGCAGAAATGATGTAAATGAGTGAAATGGACTAAACGTAAGACCCAGGGAACCAAAGCATCTCTAAATGGCATGACTATGCAAATTGTGATCCCGATACTGCCATATTTTCCAGTTTCTCAAAAGTCGCTGGGATTCCTGATTTTAGATGATAACTTCTTGTTTTTTTATATGTTGACTTCCAGTTTTTTCAAAGCATTTCTGTGGGCTGGTTTGACCTATGGAACACCCATTTTCACTAGATATCATACGTGGAAAAAGAGCGTGCAGTTCATTACTCAGTGCAAAATGAAAATAGTTTGCATCCCGTGCTGAACCATTGAGGGCACTGAGTTGTTTGGAGTGTAAGTGCAGCATATACACAGCACATTAAGTGCTTGAGTGCACCCAGTACTTTTTTCTTTGTGAATTCAATATACTGACTTTAGATGTTGAACTGCCACGTGAATTGGCCTCATTTAAAGGAAATGTGCATTGTAACTTCCACAAGGAATCTGAGGTGGCTCATATGTAGGAGAAACAAAGTCAGTAAAATGATCTCCCTGAAAATCAGAACCAGGGAAAATACTGGAGTAGGCTATGAAGTCAAGGCCGTGGGAAGAGTAAGAAGTGAGTTAAGCTGTTGAATTAAGCTGTTACTAGAATACATGTTGGCCACTCATGTGGTCCTACACCAGTGTTTTTCAAAGTGTGACCCTAGACCAGACGCATCAGAAACATCGGAGTGCTTATTAAAAATAAGCGCTGGGAAGTTGCAGGGTTACAAGCCAGAAATGCCTAACCAACTCTCCAGGGTTGGGATGTGCATTTTTATTAAGCTCCCACGTGATTCTGATGTAGATTAAAACCTGCAACACATTGGCCTGTTAGTTTGTCTCTCTGCTTCCTTGTGATGAAATTAAGAGGAGGAGGTGCCATGTCCTCTCGGGAAGAGAACACATGACAGTCACACAGATATGTACGTACACAACCCCCTTTCCTAGTATTATGTTAAAAGAATTTCTCCCGTGGGGCTTCATAAGTGATGAAATCCAGTAGACTGCTCTCAGTAGCATAGTATCTGTAATGAGCACATCAGTTAGTACACGTAGTGGTAAGAAGAGAGTGTGATCTCTGAAGTCAGACTGGAGTTTTCAGTTTTCACTGGATCTTAGGCAAACCCTTTACCTTCTCTTGTAGAGTTATCTTAAAGACGGTAGGAGTGCCAACAATAATGCAGTGTAACAGAAGATTCAATGAGATAATGTATGTTAGGTACTTAGAAAAGTGACTGGCAGGTAGTAAGTCCTTAATAAGTGTTAGCTATTACATTTCATAAGATTTATTATTGTAATGTTACAAGACTGTACTGAAACTGGCTTAACCAACTAGTGCAGGCTACCTAATACGCTGTGCAAAATATTTTTAGTTCCAAAGATACCTGCTTCCTTAGACAGTTGAAACTATTCCACTGTGGTGGTCTCAGGGCAATCAGATTATTTAAAATAGGGCAACTAGTAAACTTTTTAGTTTGACGTAGTCCCATTTGTTTATTTTTTCTTTGTTTCTCTTGCCTGAGGAGATATATCAGAAAAAATATTGTTATGAGCAGTGTCTCATATTTTACTGCCTGTTTTCTTCTAGGATTTTTTTATGGTTTTGGGTATAACATTTAAGTCTTTAGTTAATTTTTAATTGATTCCTGTGGTGTGGTCTGCTTTCATTTTTCTGCGTGTATCTGTCCAATATTTCCATCACAATTTATTGAATAAACCATCTTTAGCAAGCGTATTGTATGTGCTTGCTCCCTCTGTCAAATATTAATTGACTGTAAAGGCGTGGGTTTATTTCTGGGCTCTCTATTCTGTTCCATTGATCTGTGTGTCTGTTT
>NW_028093850.1:0-1831 GCF_014824575.4 Sturnira hondurensis | reverse complement strand
CCTACAGGCCAACTCCCAGCAGGGGACGCAGGAAAAGCAACCATACATTGATGTTTCTCTCCCTCTCTCCTTCCCCTCTAAAGATAAATAAATAAAATTTAAAAAAAAGAAATATTCCATACCTATCTATTTTCAGTGTTATTGAGATGGCAGTTCTCCCCAAATTGATCAATAGATTCAATGCAATCTCTATCGGAAGTTCAGCAGGCCTCCCCTCAACCCAGCAAAATAACCATCTTATCCTAACAATTATAAGGAAATTCAAAGAACCCAGAATATCCAAAATAATGTCTTAAAAGGGCAAAGTTAAAGGGTTTACAATCCTTGATTTCAAAACTTATTATAAAGCTATAGTAATCAAACCAGTCTGGTACTAGTGAAAGGTCAGATACATACATTAATGTAATGGAGTCCAGAAATAAACTGTTAGAATTATCATCAACTACTTGTCAACAAAGGGACCATGGAAATTCAGCAGGGGAAGGATAGTATTTTAAATGCTGTTGGGACAAATGGATAACAACATGCAAAAAGATGAATTTAGACCTCACAACATGCACAAAAATTGACTCAAAGTGGTTCATAGTCCTAAATAGAAAAGAGAAAAACATAAAACTTTTAAGAAAACATGAGAAAAATCTTTGTGGCCTTAGTTAGATTCAGCAAAAAATTCTTAGGTACAACACCAAAATCACAATCTGTTAGAGAAAAAGTTATAAATTGGACTTACAAAATTAAAATTTCTTAAAAGATGCCATTTAAGAAAATGAAAAGCCATACACTGAGAGAAAATACTTATAAATCATTTATAATATTTAATTGAGGGCTTATATCCACAGAATATTTAAAGAACTCGATAATAGAAAGTCAGACAAACTAATTAAAAAATAAGTAAAAGATTTGCCCTGGCTAGTGCAGCTCAGTTGGCTGGGTGTCATCCAGAAAACTGGAAGTTTGCAGGTTTGATTCCTGGTTAGTGCACATGCCTAGGTTGAGGGTTGGGTTCAGTCCCCAGTCAGGGCACATGGCAGGAGGCATCTGATGGATGTTCCTCTCTCATATCAATGTTTCATTCCCTTTCCTTCTCCCTCCCTTCCCCTCTATCAGTGAAAGAAAAACAAAATTTTTAAAGATTTTATTTATTTATTTTTAGAGAGAGGGGAAGGGAGGGAGAGAAACATTAATGTGTTATAGCCCCACTGGACACCTGGCCTGCAACCCAGGCATGTGCCCTGACTGGGAATCAAACTGATGACCCTTTGGTTCTCAGCCCATGCTCAATCCACTGAGCTACACCAGCCAGGGCAGAAAAAAAAATTTTAATAAAAAATAAGCAAAAGATTTAAACAGTTCACCAAAGAAGATATAATAATGGCTGATAAGCATATGAAAAGCTGCTCAAGAACATTAGTCATGAGGGAAATGCAAATTAAAACTACAGTGAGTTAGCACTTCAAAACTACTACAGTGGCTGTAATAAATAGGACAGATGATAATAACAAGTGTTGGTGAGTATATGGAGAAATTAGAACACTTAAAAATGTTGGTTATGTAAAACAGTGCAGCCACTTTGCAACATAATTTGGCAGTTTCTTAAAAAGTTAAGCATTATGCCCTGACTGGGGTGGCTCAGTTGGTTGGGCATTGTCCCACAAACCAAAACCTCATGGGTTTGATTCCTGGTCAGAGCGAAGGCCCAGGTTGCAGGTTTGGTCCCTGGTTGGGGCATATCCATGAGGCGACAGGTAGATGTTTCTCACATCAGTATTTCACTCCCTGTCTTTCTCCCTCCCTTCCCTTCTCCCTGAAAATAAATAAATAAAATCTTTTT
>NW_028093849.1:0-1075 GCF_014824575.4 Sturnira hondurensis | reverse complement strand
ACAGCATTGTTCTCAGGCCACTGCAGTTCTGCATATAAGCCAGCAGTTCCTCGAATAAACTCGCCATTTGCCACCAAGAGCACTTGGACCTCTCCATTCTTTTAATTAAGTTAAGTCCATCGCCTCACCTCGCGAACACCTTGCTGCCGCGGGCGGCGGCAGAGAGTACCTATACGCAGAAGACTAATGTGGCCCACCTGCATACTAAGTCATTTGCCATTCTCACAAACTCACTTATTTTGTCCATACCTGCTACCCCATTTTGTACACATTAGAAGCCATACATTCTAATAGAAAATTGTAACTACCAAAAAGAAAGCAGATTGGAGTGTTATGTTAAATATATATTTTTTAATTTGGAAGCTATATTTGGATATAGCAGTCATAAAATTCAATTAAGACGTGCTTCTCAGAGGAGCATACTAGGAGTATCAATTTCAAAATTTCCACACTTTTCTGAAAAAAAAAGAAAGAAAAATAAAAAACACGGTATATGTTTATTTAAACCTAAAGAAAATTCCAAATTGCACAGAAGTGAACGAATTCAGAAGCTAGCAGGAAGCCTGTGCAGGACATTAAAATGATACTTTGAAAAGGACTGCAAAGGGGTCTAACCCCTGGGAGATCTCAGAAATCTCTAGAAAATATTCACATTCAAAAACCAAGGAAGGTAAGTGCTGTGAGCTCAGATGAGGTGGAGCAATATAAGTGTAACAGGGTTCCCAGGAAATAGCACAGCATATTCCCCACAAACCTTGTTTTGGGGGATGGAGTGGACAATACAGTATTTAAGATACCTTGCAATAACAATGTCAAGTTAGTAGCCATGTTGCTACCCAGTAAAAAGGTATATGGGACTTTAAGAACCTATTGTGACTAGTGACATAGCCAGGGGAAGTGGATGTCCCTGTGTCCACAGGAACTCTTGCCCTGACTGAAGATGGCAATAAAAAAAGTAAGAAATATGGGGGAACTGGCAAAAGTATCACATTATGAAAGGGGCTAGATAGGAACTCACAAAGAAAGTTCTGGGCTGAGCATTTAAATGAGAGTGGGTTGAAAAAGAAGGGGATTC
>NW_028093848.1:0-1875 GCF_014824575.4 Sturnira hondurensis | reverse complement strand
TATGTGTTACACATCTTTATGTCTCATAACAATTAGTATAGTTGTAGATGAAGTGGGCAATGAGGAAATGTTTGTTAAATAGATGATTGTCATTCTTAGTTAAAAAACGTGTATGTTAAGCATGTTCTGTTTGCCAGGGTCTATTGACCAAGACACGGTTTCTATTTTATTACAAAAACCACAGTGAGAATTTGATCACTGGAAGAAACAGACAAAATCCTAGATTTTCACTTTCATAAATATCAGTACATTTGTGAATGTTCTATGTAAACATGTGTTAAGTTTTTGAGATTAATTTTTCCTACAATTAAAGAATACTGCTATGTTATGGAAAGTGAGAGAAAGGCACATCAGTATTGTGAAATTCTACTCAAACACAGTTGGACACAGTAAGTAATGTTGGAGATATATTTAATCTCTGAACATGAGGAAAAATAATTTTGTTGAACATAACTCAATGCATNTCAGTAGGAACATTTGCTTATAATTTTTTAGTTTTGTATCTCCATAAATAAATTAATTTATTTTTGATGTGCTTATGATTTTATTTTTATTTTCATTACCACAGTTATCATTTTGCTATTAAAAATAAGCAACATGAAAATAAAATAGAAGATAGATTAAATCTCTTAAGTAGACACACACTGGAAAAGAGAAGAAACTATCACGGTGAGACTAAAACACTAGTGACATACCTACAAAGTTCATGAGGTCAGCAGAAGAAGCTCTTCACCTGGGTGGTCCTCTGACTCAGAGTTTCTTCAGCTCTGGAGCTTTGTCCCACTTCCCCAGCTCTGGCCAGGAGTCTCACACTCTTACTGTCCTTTGGATGATAGGAGAGATACTTACATCACATATTGTGATTTCCATTCAGAAGATAGTCACCATGAGCTGATCATCTGGGATAGCCAGGGAAGAATGACCTGTATGGAAAACTTACATTTTACTTGGTTTCAGCAAAGCAATGAATTAGTGTAGTGCTTCCTCGAAGGTTCTTTTCCATGGAGAGAACTTGTTCTGGATGTCATCACTCTCATTATTGAGACTAGATAACACAGACCACCTCTAATCTGGCTCCTCGGAACCTTACTCAGAGGCAATTCCTGGCTATAAAGCAATGGCTGAGACAGTGTGGTGGCTGTGACCACCACACATTTGGAGGGGAGTGTGAGAGATGCTGAGCAAGGTCAGGGCCCTGCCCACCGCACAAAAGGCAGACAGTCCCTGAGGTGGGGAAGGAGGAAATCTAGGCACCAGTTCCACTGACCTGCAGTGCCCTGTGAGAGTCAGGAAATAAGAACACCCAGCAATGCCAGTCTTGTGCACATATCCACAGTGGTGTCTATTGCAATCCTCTCGGGCCCAAACTACTCACACTGAACTTCACCTCCCAGCACAAAACAGTTTCTTTTGTGTGGGAATTTTTCATGAGCACCTACTCTGACCTGGAATAAACCCCACAGAGGAGAGAGATGCACCTGTGACAGGAGCAGCAGCCTGCCTCTGTGCAGCTTCTGCAGGTGGAGACCCAGACACTGGAGGGTCCACAGATCTTGTGCGTCCTTCAGAGAAGCCCAGGGGCATAGGTTCCATTTGAGAATCAGATGAACTAAAAACATCTTGGAGTTTCTACTGAGAGTTCACATTCCCAAAAGGACAATATGAGGTTCTGCCTAGTTATCTTCTCCCTACAGGAAAAGAAAAACTCTCTGAATTTTCTCTGTGGAGGAGGGCCTATATTAGGTCTGACTGTCCCTGGGGGAATAGATCTGGGTACCATGTAGGGCTCCTGTTAATGCTCTGCTGTTTCTCCATGAACTTGTAGGGATCTCAGGGGCTTTAAACATGAGAAAGACACCAGTAATGATGGCAGCC
>NW_028093847.1:0-783 GCF_014824575.4 Sturnira hondurensis | reverse complement strand
TTTAGTTTTCTTAGAAAATTCCATACTGTTTTCCATAGTGGTTGTACCAGTCGGCAATCCCACCAACAGTGAACTAGGGTCCCACCTTCCCCACAATTTCTCCAACACTTGTTGTTTGTTTCTTTGTTTATGATGACCATTCTGACTGGTGTAAAGTGGTATCTCATTGTGGCTTTAATTTGCATCTCTCTGATAGCTAGCGCTATGGAGCATCTTTTCATGTGTCTCTGGATCCTCTGTATGTCCTCCTTGGAGAAATGTCTGTTCAAGTCCTTTGCCCATTTCTTAATTGGGTTGCTCATCTTCTTGGGGTGGAGTCGAGTGAGTTCTTTGTATATTTTGGAGATTAAACCTTTGTCTGAGGTATCATTGGCAAGTATGTTTTCCCAAGCTGTTGCTTCTCTTTGTATCTTTATTCTGTTTTCCTTAGACATGCAGAAGCTTTTTATTTTGATGAGATCCGATTTGTTTATTCCTTCCTTTATATCCCTTGCTCTAGGAGACGTATCGGTAAAAATCTTGCTGCGTGGAATATCTGAGATTTTCCTGCCAATGTTCTCCTCTAGGGCTTTAATGGTTTCATGGCTTAAGTCTTTTATCCACCTTGAATTTATTTTGGTATATGGTGTAAGTTGGTGCTCGAGTTTCATTTTTTTGCATGTAGTTGTCCAGTTCTCCCAACACCATTTGTTGAAGAGGCTATGTTTACTCCATTTTATGTTATTGCCCCCCTGTCAAATATTAATTGACTGTAGAGAGTTGGGTTTATTTCTGGGCTCTCTG
>NW_028093846.1:0-652 GCF_014824575.4 Sturnira hondurensis | reverse complement strand
CAAAGGTTTAGTAAACAAAGACGCAGCCAAAGAACAGAAAATTGAACTATACTGAAGTCCGACAGCAACGAACTGTTCAAACAGACCAGTATGAGGGGCGGAGCCAGCAGTGGAACAGGGTTAGACAGGAAGGATTCCCTGACCCCAGGCACCCAGGCAACCAGGGTAGCATTGGGTGGACCCAGTGAGGGTGCAGGGTGGTGGGCTGGCCATGGTCACACATTCCTGCGCAGATAAACCAGCAGAGGAGTGAGCAGTGAGATGGATCGCACAGGCCCCAGTGGCAGACCCAGTGAGGACGCACATTCGCATGCAGTGGGACAGACTGCGTGGGCCCCCGCGGGAGGCAGCAGAGGGGACCACCATTGCTTTCCTTTGACCCCAGCCCCACATACAGTGTCAGAACCCAGCGACTGAGTTGCCCCACCCTGGTGAACACCTAGGGCTCCACTCCTCATATGTAACAGGCACGGACAGTCCAAAATATGGCTCAAGAAGAACTCAAAGCCCCAGAGTCAATAACTCTAAGCGAAAAAGAAATAGCAAACCTCTCAGATGCACAGTTCAAAATACTGGTGATCAGGATGCTCACAGAACTGCTTGAGTTTAGTCACAAATTAGAGGAACAAATGAAGGCTAAACTAATTGAAAT